>NW_011490443.1:4228-5768 GCF_000754665.1 Bison bison bison | reverse complement strand
AAGTTTAAAAAAAAAAAAAACTTTCCCAGAATTCTCCCCAGCAGACTTCCTCTCAGATTTCATTGGCTGAATTTTGATCATATACCTATGCCTAAACCCACTACAGACAAAAGGAATGAAATTGTCTGGAGTAGGGGGGTGGTACTTTCCCCGAGTGCATGGCCATAGAAGGTGATTCCAGAAGCAGAAATGGATTTGGATAGATACCCAACAGTGTCTGCTATATTTGGTTATCAGAACTTCCACAAATACAAAACAATGCTAGAAATGCTTAAAAAGAGCTAAATGTGGGGAGAATCTGTTGACTGGTTTTCCCTCCCTCTCCCCACTGGTACTACTTTGTTTTCTATATCTGTGAATCTTTTATTCTTATATGCACTAGTTTGTTTTATTTTTTTAGATCCCACATATATCATGTACTATTTGTCTTTCTGACTTACTCTGCTTAGTATGATAATCTCTAGTCCAACCATGTTGCTGCAAATGGCATTATTTCATTCTTTTTGATGGCTGAATAATATTCTGTTGTATATATACACCATATCTTCTTTATCCAGTCATCTGTCAATCAACACTTAGGTTCTTTCCATATCTTGGCAATTGTAAATAATACTGCTGTTAATATAAACATTTGGATGGGAGCTTCCCAGGTGGCAGTGGTAAAGAATCTGCCTGCCAGTACAGGAGACGTGGGTTTGATCCCTGGGTCAGGAAGATGCCCTGGAGTAGGAAATAGCAACCCACCCCAATATTCTTGCCTGGAAAATTCCATGGATGGAGGAGCCTGGCAGGCTATAATCCATGGGGTCACAAAAGAGTCAGGCACTATAGAGTGACTGAGCACAGAAACACTGGGATACATGTATATTTTCAAATTAGTTTTTTCTTTTTCTTTGCATAGACACTCAGAAGCAGAATAAGAAAACACAGGTAGAACACTCTTTGACATAAATCATAGCATCATTTTTGGGGATCTGTCTCCCAAGGCAAAGGAAACAAAAGCAAAAATAAACAAATGGGGCCTTGTTAAACTTAAAAGCTTTAGCACAGCAAAGGAAACCATCTACAAAACAAAAAGACAACTTACCAACTGTGAGAAAATATTTGCAAAGAATGTGTCCAATAAGGGGCTAATATACAAGATATTAATATATAAACAGCTCATACAACTCAACATCAAAAAAATAAACAACCTGATTTAAAAATGGGCAGAGGATCTGAATAGACATTTTTCAAAAGAAGATATACAAATGACCAACAGGCACATGAAAAGATGCTCAACATTGTTAATCAGCCAAAAAATGCAAATCAAAACCACAATGACATATCCTTCACACCTGTCAGAATGGCTATCACCAAAAAGACCACAAGAAGTACTATTAAGGATGTGGAGAAAAGGGAACACCCCTATACACTGTTGGTGGAAGTGTAAATTGGTGCAGCCACTGTGGAAAACACTATGGGGATTCCTAAAAAAACTAAAAATAGAATTACCGTATGATCCAGTAATCCTCTCTTTGGTTAATTGTCCCTCTGCATC
>NW_011490443.1:0-469 GCF_000754665.1 Bison bison bison | reverse complement strand
CGGGGGTGGGCCCAGCAGTGATGCAGTGGCGGAAGTGGGAGTATTTATAGCTTCAGCTGAAATCAGGAGGAAAGTCCCTGGATCTAGCAGTGATTTTGCGTTGGGAGGCTGGTAACTTGGGTGGTCATAATTGAGAGACCGTCCCAATCGATATGCAAGTCCATGGTTTAACTTTGGGCTACTCTGGTGGCTCAGATGGTAAAGAATCCGCCTGCAATGCGGGAAACCTGGGTTCAGTCCCTGCGTTGAACTCTATCCTCAAGCCCCCCTGAAACCTAAGCTTTCTTTCTGCTTTTAAATAAATCCTCATGGCCAACAATTCCACTTCTGGGTATATACCCCAAAAAAGGGAAAGCAGGGTCTTGAGGAGATAGCTGTATACTTGTTCATTTTGTTCATTTGTACACTTATTACTCACAAAAGCCAAAACATAGGACCCAAGTGTCAGTAGATAGGTGAGTGGATAAAC
>NW_011490442.1:9892-10479 GCF_000754665.1 Bison bison bison | reverse complement strand
GGCTCAAATAGAGGCTTGCTTGACTCAGAGGCTGGGTCAAGAGTCGTCTCCTGGGGTTAATGCCTGTTGAATAGCTGAGAGCTGAGTTTCATAATTAATTAAACCCTAAGGCTTCAGGGTCTACAACAATGTCTGTGCATAAGAAAGGCCTTCCATATATACATCAAAAGGGGGACAGTCCCTCCTTTTGGGGGGCAGTCTGAGCCCTCATTAAAGCTATGGGTAGAACTTTAATCCAATTGTTTTGCGTCTCCTAAGTTAGATTGCACAGATGTCTTTTGATAATGTCATTAGCCTTTTCAACCTTTCCTGAGGATTGGGGTCTCCAGGAACACTGTAAGTGATATTCTATTCCTAGAGCTTTAGATATTCCCTGAGTTACAGCAGCTTTAAAGACACAGCCATTGTCACTCTGAAGGCTCCGTGGCAGCCCAAACTTGGGGATAATTTCATGGATTAAAATCTTTATAACCTCCTTAGCCTGTTCACCACGACAGGGAAAAGCCTCAATCCATATAGTAAAAGTATCCACCCAAACTTGTAAGCAAGAATATCCATTAGCTTTTGGCATATGAGTAAAACCAATT
>NW_011490442.1:4998-5344 GCF_000754665.1 Bison bison bison | reverse complement strand
TTTAAGATCACTCTTTCCTCTTCACTTTTGGGATCAATCTCAGTGAACCTGAAAAGGGCTTCTCTCAGTCTATCTAGGAGTTTACCAGGAGCTTCCTTCTCCTCCTTTTCTATGTTTGCCAATTTGGCATAGTTCAAAGGCTTGGCACACATTTGCCTGAGTACTTCAAGAATACATCTGACAAAATGACTCATCCCATCTTCCTTTAGCCGTGTTATAGTCCCGTTCTGGTTTCCTGCCCTCTATCTCATCCTGTATTTCACCCTTAGTCTGTGCTATCTGTGCTTCTCTTACTTTGATGGTCTGAGTTTCTATTGAAACCAGAGAAGTCTGAGGCCGTACTGAG
>NW_011490442.1:0-579 GCF_000754665.1 Bison bison bison | reverse complement strand
AGAAGCTGGCTGGAGAAGGAAGCACATAGAAAATTGATTGGAATTTATTGCTATAAAGTGAAAAAGAATTACTCCCAGCAATGCTGCTGGTGTATTAGCAACAGTTCTCTCTCACGTGTTAGATTAGGAAATAAGTTTTGTGAAAAAAAGATTAGAATAGAGTCTTGAACACATTTTAACCAGCCTGTAAAATTCAACCCTGAATATTCATTGGAAGGACTGTTGCTGAAGCTCTAATATTTTGGCCACCTAATGGGAAGAGCCAATTAATTGGAAAACACCCTGATGCTGGAAAGATGAAGGCCAAAGGAAAAGAGCGTAGCATAGGATGAGATAGTTCATTGGACTGTATAACCGGACTCAATGGACATGAATTTGAGCAAACTCTGGGAGATAGTGAACAGAGAAGACTGGTATGCCACAGTCCATGGGGTTACAAAGTTGGACAAGACTCAGTGACTGAAAAACAACAACAACAACAAAATTAGAAGGGCTTCATAATATTGCTTTTGGAGAAGGCAATGGCACCTCACTCCAGTACTCTTGCCTGGAAAATCCCATGGACGGAGGAGCCTGGTG
>NW_011490441.1:20078-20509 GCF_000754665.1 Bison bison bison | reverse complement strand
GCCTACAAAAACAAACACAAAACAATAAAGTAAATGGTAACAGGATCATACATATCAGTAATTCCTTTAAATGTAAATGGGCTAAATGCTCCAACCAAAACATACAGACTGGCTGAATGGATGCAAAAACAAGACACCTATATATGCTGTCTACAATAAACCCACCTGAGACCCAGGGATGTGCACAGACTGAAAGTGAGGGGCTGGAAAAAGATATTCCATGCAAATGGAAATCAAAAGAAAGAGGGAGTAGCAATACTCATATAGGGTAAAGTAGACTTTAAACTAAAGACCATTTCAAGACACAAAGAAGGACACTACGTAATGATCGAAGGATCAATCCAAGAAGAAAATATAACAATTATAAATATATATGCACCCAACATAGGAGCATCTCAATACATAAGGCAAATGCTGACAGATCGGAAGAG
>NW_011490441.1:19320-19978 GCF_000754665.1 Bison bison bison | reverse complement strand
ACACAAACACATGGAGGCTAAACAACATGCTTCTGAATAACCAACAGACCACTGCAGAGATCAAAAAGGAAACCAAAATATGCCTAGAAATAAATGATAATGAAAACACAACAAGCAAAACCTATGGGATGCAGTAAAAGCTATGCTAAGAATGAACTTTATAGCAATACAGACCTACCTCAAGAAACTATCAAATAATCTAATCTTACACCTAAAGCAACTAGAAGAAGAGCAACAACAACAACAAAATCTTAAGTACAAGTAAAGAAATCATCAATATTTGTAAGCAGAAAGAAACAAAAAACAAACATAGCAGAAATAAATGAAAAAGAAATGGAGACAATAGCAAAGATCAATAAAACTAAAAGCTAGTGCTTTGAGAAATAAAAAGAATTGACAATTTGTTAGCTAGGCTCACCAAGAAAAAAAAGAGAAGTTTAAATCAATAACATTAGAAATGAAAAAGAAGTTACAACAACAACAACACATAGAAATACAGAGGATCATAAGAGACTACTATGAGCAACTATATGCCAATAAAATGGACAACCTGGGGGGAAAAGGGACAAATCTTAAAAAAGTATAACCTTCCAAGACTTAACCAAGAAGCAGTAGAAAAAATGAACAGACAAACCACAAACATGAAAATTGAAAACTG
>NW_011490441.1:15822-16674 GCF_000754665.1 Bison bison bison | reverse complement strand
ACAATAAATGCTAGAGAGGGCTTGAAGAAAGGGGAATCCTTTTGTACTCTTGGTGGGAATACAGACTGATACAGCCACTATGGAGAACAGTATTGGTATTCCTTAAAAAACTAGGAATAAAACTAGCATATGACACAACAATGCTATGACTGTGCACATACCCTGAGGAAACCATAGCTGGAAAAGACACATGTACCTCATGGTTCACTGCAGCACTATTTACAATAGCTAGAACATGGAAGTGACCCAGATGTCCATCAACAGATGAATGGAAGAAGAAGCTGTGGTACATATACACAATGGAATATTACTCAGCCATAAAAAGAACACATTTGAGTCACTGCTAATGAGGTAGATGAACCTAGAGGCTACTACACAAAGTGAAGTAAAGCATAAAGAGAAAGACAAATATTGTATATTAGCATATATATAGGAAATCTAGAAGGGTGGTTGGAGAAGGAAATGGCAACCCATTCCAGTACCTTTGCCTGGAAAACCCCATGGATGGAGAAACCTGATAGGCTACAGTCCATGGAGTCAGTCAGACACGACTGAGCAACTTCACGTTCACTTTCAGAAAGATGGTACTGATGAACCTACTTGCAGGGCAGAAATGGAGATGCAGACATAGAGACATAGAGATGCAGATACAGTGCAGAAAGGAGAGGGTGGGATGAATTGAGATATTAGAATGGAAACATATACACTACCACATGTAAAGTAGATAGCCAGGGGGGATTTGCTGTATGACACAGGGACCCCAATTTGTGACACCTAGAGGGGTGGGATGGGGCGGTAGGTCGGAGGGAGGTTTTTAAGAGGGAGGGGACATGTGTATACCTATGGCTGATT
>NW_011490441.1:13763-15722 GCF_000754665.1 Bison bison bison | reverse complement strand
ATCAACTACTAGGAGAATAAGAAATCTCAAGAGAACATCTCATAATGGCTTTTCCAAGTACACATTAAAGTAAATGAATGGACCAATACATGGGGCTAATGCACTGTCAGCACTGAACTCCACAGGCTTTCCCAAGGGCTTGCCAGTCAGACCCACTAAACCTCCCTGAAGGAGGAGCAAGGCATGGAGCCAAGGCGTGGAGCTTCCTGGGGCTAATGCAAGTCACTGCAAAAATAGTTTTGATGCTCTAAGTTTAAGAAAATGAGAGTCAGAGTGACCTGCTGCTAATTAATACTCACTTCACACACACATAAAGCTCGTCTCTCATTTACAAAGGGCAAGGGGTCAAGCAGAAAAATCAAACCCACCTCTGATAGTTTACGGTGAATGATGTCGTATTCATGATCTCCAAAGAAGAAGATTTAGCTTCGGGACCAGGGACCAGGCTTGATCACTCAAGAGCTTTTGTGTAGCAGAGTTTTATTAATGTAAGAAAAGGGACAGAGAAAGCTTCTGACATAGACATCAGAAGGGGGACAGAAAATGACCTTCCTCCATCCATGCCAGGTCAGGACATAGACCACCCCACCTCCATCCGTGCCAGGTCAGCACCCAGACCACCCCCACTCCATCCATGCCAGGACACCACTCAGACCACCCCAAATCCATCCATACCCGGTCAGCACACAGAATTCCCTATTTCCATCAATGCCAGGTCAGCACACAGACCAATGCAATTACATAGATGCCAGGTCAGGAAACAGACCACCAACCTCCATCCATGCCAGGTCACCACACAGATAACCCCAGTTCCATCCATGCCAACTCACCACTCAGACCACACCACCTCCATCCATGCAGGTCAGCACACAGACCACACCATGTCTATCCATGCCAGGTCAGCACACAGACCACCCAAACTCCATCCAGCCAGGTCAGCTCACAGACCACCCCAGATCCATCATTGCCACATCAGCAAAGACACCACAGCACCTCTATCCATGCTAGGTCAGCACACAGACCACAACACCTTCAAGGAATCTGGGGAGGTGCACCAGAAAGAAGTGGGGTGTCGGAGATGGGAGCACCCAGAGTACGGGGAAGGATAAGGGACTGGGAGAGGACTTGGGGTCCCAGGGAGCAACACAGAATCCATAGACAGAACATGGGGTCCTGGGAAGAGATGCAGATTCCGGGGATGAACTCGGGTTCGCAGTGCTGGAGCCTCAGGGGGCTGAGGCAGCGCCTTACCTGCTTTAGATGGGGTTGTTGTCCAGGTCCCGACAAATGTACCACAGGATCACGTAGAGGATGAGTAGGATAGTGAAGAGGAAAAGAGCCACGAAGACGGCCTTGGTCACCGGGGAGACCAGGGCCTGCATGGTCCCGCGGAGGGGGAGCTGAGGGGTCCTGAAGAAGGGATGAGGAGAGACACCCTGACAGGGAGGAAACTTCTGCAGTCCAGCATCCCTGGGGCAACTGCACGTTTGGGGCCAAGGGCTTGCCCAGTCTGGCAGAGACACCGGGTCCCCTGGACCTCAGCCTGCGACTCCTTCTGTGTGGTGCAGCTGGGAGGCTCTGCCCTTGGCTGGTGGGAATCAAAGAAGTTTAAGGCTGAGGGAGAACTATCAGGCACTGCAGGGCACCTCCAGAGTGGACCTGGGGTCTCTTTGAGGAGAGAGACTGGGGAGAGGTGTGGGGGTCTCCCCTATGTTCCTCAGGGCATTGCTAAAAGAAGATCCCACTCATCTCTCTGGTACTTTGGGAAAGGACAGACTGGGGAGGTCATTCGCTAGTCCCAGCCCATCCCATCCCATCCCATGCCCAGAATTACATGCTGACATTTTTTTGCACACAGTGACCAGTTCCAGGGCCATCACCATACTTTTGTGGATCTTTAAGGAAAAGTGAAAGTCACTCAGTCGTGTCTGATTCTCTGCCAGTCTCCTCTGTCCATGG
>NW_011490441.1:10038-11962 GCF_000754665.1 Bison bison bison | reverse complement strand
GGCAAGAATACTAGAGTGGCTTGTCATTTTCCTCCTCCAGGGGGCTCTTCTCGACCCAGGGATCGAACCTTCATCTCCTGCTTTGTCAGGCAGATTCTTTACCGTCTGAGCCATGTTGTGAAATATCTCTGAATGGGAATATTTCTGAACAGGCTTAGCTCAGTTCAGACAAAGAGCATTTCCCCGTGGTCTTTGCTGCTAATTTCCTTCACTTGTCACTGCTCTGAGTTAGTGTACCATGATTTTCTGTACTGAATCTTTTCCTGTGATGATAGCAACTTTCCTTCCTCAGCATTAGGCCAGGCCAGCAGGACCATCCAGTCTATAAAATATTAAGCACCTACAGTATACAGGGTATATAGGTTGTACTGCAGTCAAGGTGGCAATCAGTACGACAGAAACCAGGATGAGTCTAGTGAAGGCCCTAGAACAGCATGCAAATACCTAGGGCAGAGGCAGGGGTGGGGTTTGCCTACTCAGAGCTGAGGAAGGTTCAGAAGAGAGACTGAAGAGTGAGGTCAGATATGGATGGTGGAATGGGAGGAGGCTTCATGGAAGAGCTAACAATAGGAGAGAGAGGGGAAGGTCACTGCATGCACCACTAACCCAGAAGTGTGAAGTGGAGTCCTATGTGAGAAGTCCCAATAGGGTCATTCTGTGGCGAGAACAGAAGGTTGTGGTGCAAGGCAAGACAAAAGGAACACATAAATGCAGATGCTGGTGGGGGCTCAGTGGCTGATAAAAATGAAGCTTCCCAGCTGCAGGGGAAACACAAGCCTGGCACAGGGGCCAAGTGTTGTCAGTGCTTCCCTTCTTTTTTAAATTGAGCTGTAAATCCAGATTTTGATGGGTTGGGAAGATCCCCTGGAGAAGGAAATGGCAACCCACTCCAGTTCTCTTGCCTGGAGAATCCCATGGACAGAGAAGCCTGATAGTCTACAGGCCATGGGGTCGCAAAGAGTTGGACATGACTGAGCGACTTCACTCACTCACTCACTCGCTCTCTGAATTTTAAATGGTTGGAAATCATTGTGGAAATGCTAAAAGCATCCTTTCTATCATACTGACATGTCTCCCAGCTCCAATCCCCCACATACGACTCCCTCTGCTTTTCTCTGCTCTCCTTTCCCAGGGTCACACAGCACCCAGCCAAGATGGTACCTGTGGGTCATAAGTGGTGAGTGCAAAAGGGTGAAGGGAAGAGAAAGTGCCATGGTGATTGAAACTACCAAGTTCAATTATTCTCCCAAGAGGCAAGCAATAAATTCCTGATAGTTGCTCTTTCTCTCTATCAATCAGAAATAGCACCCAGGAGACCAAGATGAACAACTGATCTACCAATTTTATTGGCATATATTTTACATATCAGAAAATTTACTCTTCACTCGTTTTCAGTGTATCATTCAATGCATCTCAATATTGAGTATGATGTTTGCTGTAAGTTTTTCTTTATAAATACACTTATCAGGTTGAGGAGTTATTCTTCTATTCTTAGCTCATTGAATAGTTTTTATTATAAAAGGGTGTTTGATTTCACCAAATGCTTTTCCTGAATATATTGAGGTAGTCTTGTGTTTTTTTTTTCTTTCTTCCATTAATATAATACATGACATTAAGAGAGTTGGACTGTGAAGAAGGCTGAGCACCAAAGAATTTATGCTTTTGAACTGTGGTGTTGGAGAAGATTCTTGAGAGTCCCTTGGACTGCAAGGAGATCCAACCAGTCCATTCTGAAGGAGATCAGCCCTGGGATTTCTTTGGAAGGAATGATGCTAAAGCTGAAACTCCAGTACTTTGGCCACCTCATGCAAAGAGTTGACTCATTGGAAAAGACTCTGATGCTGGAAGGGATTGGGGGCAGGAGGAGAAGGGGATGACAGAGGATGAGATTGTTGGATGGCATCACTGACTCGATGGATGTGAG
>NW_011490441.1:9102-9938 GCF_000754665.1 Bison bison bison | reverse complement strand
ATTGCATATCTGGGATAAACCCAACTTGACTACGGTGTATCATCCCTCTTCTGTGGTGCAGGATCCAGTTGCTCAGCATATTGTTGAGCATTTTGTACATTTCTCATGGTCTACCATTGTCTTTCCTTGTGCTGACTTTATTCAGTTTGGTATGGCTGCGTAGAATGAGTTGGGAAGTATTTCCCCTCTCTTTAATGTTTTGCTACAGTGTGTGATGATCGGTGTTCATTTTTTTTAATGTTTGATAGAATTCACCAGTAAAGACATCTAAACATGGGCTTTTCTTTGTGGAAATAATTTTTACATACTAGTTCAAAATTCTTATTTTTAAAAAAAAATTTATTTCTTTTAATTTTTGCTGTGCTAGGATATTTTTGCTGCATGCAGGCTTTCTCTAGTTGCAGCTAATGGAGACCACTCTCTTGTTGTGGAGCATGAGCTCTAGGGTGCACGGGGCTTAAGTACTTGTGGCACATGGGCCCAGTTGTGCCATGGCACACAGAATCTTCCCAGACCAGAGATCAACCATGTGTTCCCCACTGTGGCAGGAAGATTCCTAAACATTGGACTACCAGGGCAGTCTCTAAAATCCTGACTTTAAATAGTTTTATATAGATATTCTATTTCTTCTTTTTAACATTGTTTGAAATATGTGTATTAATAGAAATTCATATAGCACACAATTCATCCATTTAAACTGTAAAATGTACTCATTGTTAGGGTGTTTGGCAGTCAGACAAGCATCAGTTCAGTTCAGTTCAGTCGCTCAGTCGTGTCCGACTCTTTGCGACCCCATGAATCACAGCACGCCAGGCCTCCCTGTCCATCACCAACTC
>NW_011490441.1:4164-5995 GCF_000754665.1 Bison bison bison | reverse complement strand
AATTGCAGAAAGTAGGGAAAAACCACTAGACCATTCAGGTATGACCTAAATCAGACAAGCATAACCACAATCAATTTTAGAAAATTTCCAGGACACCAATGAGAACTAAAGTGGATGAACATTTACAGACACTGTATCCACCACCACCTCCCCCCAGCCCACCCCAGCCTTGTGTGTGTTTGTGTTCTGTCCCTTAGTCATGTCTGACTCTTTGCAACCCCATGGGCAGAAGCCTGCCAGTCCCTTCTGTCCATAGGATTTCCCAGGCAACAATACTGGAGTGGGTAGCCATTTCCTTCTCCAGGGGATCTTCCCAAGCCAGGGATTGAACCTGCATCTCCTGCATTGGCAGGTGGATTCTATGTGCCACCTGGGAAGACCCCAGCCTAAGGTAGCCATTAATCTTCTTTCCTTATCTGTAGATTTCTGTATTCTGGATATTTCATATAAGTGGAAACATAATATGTGGTTTTGGTGGCTGGCTTCCTTCACCTAACATGAAGTTTTCGAGGTTCACCCACAGTCTTTTTTCATTTTGTTTTTGGTGTCATGCATTTGATGTCACATCTAAGAATCCATTTCTGAAATTCTATGTCATCAAAATGTACCTCTGCATTTTCTTCTGAGAGTTTTAATGGCTCAAGTCTGGGAATTGATCAAAGGACTTTGACTCTCTGTTTTTGTGATTCAGAATAGATTTTTGTACATTTGACTGGTGACATCTTTGCTTATACATATCAAATAATAACTTACTGGTCTTCATGACTCTTTTACTTCTAAAAAGAACATGAGCAACTAGATAAAACCATAGAGCTGCCCTAGTCAGACTGTTCTGATTGGTGCTTTGACTCTGGTCTCCATTACTGTAACCAGTCCCACCTTGCCCTTGGTGGTTGTGTGCTGCCACTTGGCTCCCGCCATCTGGCGATCTAAATACTCCCACTGCATTTAGGTTTCCCAGTTCAGTGACTGCAGTTCCTACTGTGAGTTCTGGCCACAGAGAAGAGCAATCACAGAGTTCTTCAAGGGTGCTGGGGCTCCCTTCACAATCTTGGTGAAAGTTATGTCTTTGGGATTCTCCTAGTATGGATGAGTAGGTATTAAATGACAAATCCACACCAATAGTCAAGTCAGGTCTGACATTTCCACTCACTGTGGGCCAACTTTTGGTCCATATTTCAACCAACCAGTCAAACTAATAAGAGCACTTTCTAACTCCTTGAGTTGTAGTATTAAATGTAGAATCTATGCTTAGTGAATCATTTTGGCCTGATCTAGCTTTATGTGCAGAGGCTGATCCCACTGGGGGTCATGGTGCTGCTTCCCACTGAGCTGGGGAGTATTCTTCTACTGGCAAGGATAACTCACCAGACTTGATGGGCTCAGTGTCCCCAGTTTCATCAGGGTCTCCCCACACAGCTCTATCACAGTGTACAGAATCCCATTCTTTCCAAGTCAGCGCCTTCATTTTACCAGGAAACACTCTAGTGGCAGAATTCAACTTCAAGTCTAATTCAACCAGTTGAAGGCTGTTTGCATGGGATCATTAGCAATCAACCCTGTATCTACAGGAGATATGTGTTTCCTTATGGGTACACATGGAATATTTTAGGTCTTTTACTGTAAACTGAGCTAATCATTTCCTTTCACCACTCTTTGCAACTACAGTCGGGGCAACCAGAAAGCTCATCATATCTAACAGTGTTCCAAAAATGTTCAAAAGTATCATATACACATTCACAGAACACCTTGCACCCAGCACTTCTTTTAAGTGGTTCATCGGGCATATCCAAAGCGGATATTTTCCATGTATCTGTTGCCATAGACTATC
>NW_011490441.1:0-475 GCF_000754665.1 Bison bison bison | reverse complement strand
AAGTTTCTATTCAGTTTTTCTGCCCATTTAAAAGTTGTTTTTTTTTTTTTTTCCCTGACGCTGTGTTTTTGAGGTGTTTATATATGTTGAATATTAACCCCAAATCACTCATTTGCAACATTTTCTCTCATTCAGTAGGTTCTTTTCATTTTTTCAAAGGTTTCTTTTGCTGTGCAAGAACTTTTAGGTTAAATTAGATCCCTGGGCTATGCTAAGTAGCTTAAGTCGTGTCTGACCCTTTGCCACCCTGTGGACTGTAGCCCACCAGGCTCCTCTGTCCATAGAATTCTCCAGGCAAGAATACTGCAGTGGGTTTCCATGCTCTAAACCAGGAGTCTCCCCGACCCAGGTATTGAACCTTCATCCCTCACCTTAGCAGGCAAGTTCTTTATCATTAGTGCCACCTGGGAAGCCCATTTGTTCATTTCTGCTTTTATTTCCTTTTCCAAAAACAATGCTGTTGTGATTTATGTCA
>NW_011490440.1:9739-10092 GCF_000754665.1 Bison bison bison | reverse complement strand
AGAAAATGACTAACAAAGGATTCATATGCTTAGCTCAGCTCAGGAGAAGCCAGAGTGATGAAATGGCTGAAGATCACATAGCTGGATGACCACTGTTGTACAAGTCCTAGCTTTCACGTTAGATGGTAGATCCAATTGTTCTTACTTAACTGTAAATGTAATTATATAGATGGACAGATAGATAGACATAATAGAAAGTGTTATAAATGGAATAATGATGAGAGTAGTCTTGAACAAAGGATTAAAATTAATCCAAATATGTGTGCCAAAGGTCCATTAAAAACAGGTCACATATAAAATATTTCATAATTAAAGAAAACAGAAAAATTAGAATGCACACATTCACTTGAAGT
>NW_011490440.1:4932-5351 GCF_000754665.1 Bison bison bison | reverse complement strand
GGAGTACACATAGTTTATTTTTTAAATGGATTTCCTTCCTGTTCTTTTTTCTCTTTTCCTAGGCATAAATACCCTTTTTTGTTTCAGGTATTTTTACAAAATTGAAATTATACTCCAAAACGTACAAAATCAAGATCAAAAGTGTTTTTTTCTCTTTATTAATATTTTGCCCTAATCTTATTGGAATTCTTTGAAAGACCAATGTCCTATAGTGGTAAAGGCTGAAGACATTGCATAGAAGGTTGTCTGGGTGATGGGCAAGGTCCTGGAAAGCAGTTTACTTTGCTTTTTGTAAGAAGCTTAGCACATCTAAAGTCTTTTGGAATAAGTGCAACCAACACGTCATGTATATTTAGGTTAAATAGGACTTTGCATGCAGACCTAACCACTGACCCAACAAAATATGCTGAAACCTGGTA
>NW_011490440.1:0-402 GCF_000754665.1 Bison bison bison | reverse complement strand
GGAAGTCCCCTAATAGTTTAAATGATAAGGATATTGATGAATAGTGAAAACTTTTACTAGTCACATCTTGATCAGATTAATGCCATACCCCTTTTTTTTCAAGTTAAAAGATGTTATATTTTATTTTTCTATTTTTAAAATAATGTATTGGGCAAGTCATAGCAATCAAGGCACCTCTCCTTTTCTAGCTACAGTTAGCTTCACACAAAGCTTTCAGTCATACCCAATACTTTCTTAATGGGCTGGAGGCAATGAATAATAACATTATTTGAAAAGCAACCCAGGGACTTCCCTGGCAGTCCAGGGGTTAGGACTCTGCACTCCCAATGCAAGGAGCATGGATTTGATCCCTGATGGGGGAACTATGATACCACAAGCCAATCAGTGTGGCCAAAAAAATAA
>NW_011490439.1:9757-11074 GCF_000754665.1 Bison bison bison | reverse complement strand
GAAGTTTTGATAATTGATAAAATCTATAGTTTACCCCTACATAATGGAAATTGTTTCTGTGTTTTAGATGGGTAGAACAGGGTTCTGTTTTTAAGAACGTATATTGTTATGAACAAACTAACTGCAGTTGTGGAATAACTGTATAATGATATGGCAGGAGAGGTGGCGACACAGGATAGAGAAGCTCACTGTGTGGCCTGAAGCTGGAGAGTCCTGGATTCAAATTCTGACCCTGGGTCTTACTGCTTATGTCTTCACAGTAGTAGTGGAAAAATTTATCAGTTTATCTTATCTTCAGTTTTCTCTTCTGTAAAATGGAAGCAGTTATGATTACCTTTTAAAGTTATTATGAAGGTTAAATAAAGTAATGTAGGAACGGGACTTTCTTGGTGGTCCAGTGGTTAAGACTCTGTGCTTCCAATGTAAGCGGTGCAGGTTCGATCCCGGTAGGGGGAACTAAGATCCCACATGCCTCACTGTATAACCGCCCTCAAAAAATAATAAGGTAGGAATACTTCCTGAGACAGTGCCTGGCACATACAAGTACCTCTGGGTTGGTGGCTGCTATAATCACTGCCACCATTATCAGTGCCATCATGGTGATGATGATTTTTTTGAAGGATTTATTTATTTACTCATTTTTTGTTACATAGGGTCTTCGTTACTGCCCTTGGGCATTCTGTAGTTGCAGTGAACAGGGGCTATTCTTTACCTTCCGTGCTCAGGATTCTTATTGAGATGGCTTCTCTTGTTGCAGAGCACAGACTCTAGAGCTCTGGCTCAGTGGTTGTGGCACACGGGCATATGGAATCTTCCTGGACCAGGGATTGACCCAGCGTCCCCTGCATTGGCAGGCAGATTCTTAATCACTAGGCCACCAGGGAAGTCCATGTTCTTTGTTTTACTTTTGTTATTATTATAGTGTTTTGAGAACAGAAATAATTTTCTCCTTCTTCTGCTGCTGCTAAGTCTCTTCAGTCGTGTCTGACTCTGTGCGACCCCATAGACAGCAGCCCACCAGGCTCCCCTCTCCCTGGGATTCTCCAGGGAAGAACACTGGAGTGGGTTGCCATTGCCTTCTCCGACAAACTATGAACACAATCGGACATTTCTCTGGCTTAAAAAACAAAACAAAAATCAAAGGCTAAACAGAAACCCTCTCTCTGGGTTTTTGACATTTACCATCTGTCACCCTCTAGCAGGGCTTGCTTAAGTTAAAACAGTCATAAATTAAAGACTTCAAAAGTTGTGCTCATTCAAGCTGAAAGGGAAACCAGGGCAAAGTAAACACGGATGGAACACCATTAAGCTATGAGT
>NW_011490439.1:4600-5607 GCF_000754665.1 Bison bison bison | reverse complement strand
CCCCAGGTTCTGGCCTTAGCTCTACTGTTGACTAGCAGACACTCAAGCTATTTCTAAAATAAATTAGAATTGCATATTTTTTTATTTTTTAATAATTGAGGTTTCTATTAAATATTTAATTTATTGAGTATTTATTTCACTGCACCGGGTCTTAGTTGCAGCACATAAGATCAATCTTCCTTGTCCATGTGGGATCTAGTTCCCTCACCAGGGATCGAGCCCACACCCACTGCATTGGGAGCTCAGAGTCTTAGCCACTGGACCACCAGGAAAGTCCCTGAAATACCTCTTTAATGTCTCTTCCAGGCTCAAGTCTGAATCTCTGGACCCTCATAGTTTCCTACCACATTTACTCTCTGCTTTCCCCCAGTACCAAGAAAGAATCCGGTGTATTCATGAATCCTAATTCCAAATCATTAAAAACTGGTTTCTATCTCCTTTTTTTCCCTTCAAACTTTAGAAAACCTAAATAATTAAACAGAAGAACTTATAAAACATAGTTTACACAGTGGTTTTCTTGCAAGCAGTCTTTAATAGACTTCTTTCAAATTCTGACAAATACACTAGGTGTTTGGTTTGGATATGCAGAACTAAAAATATCTAAAGGAGAGATTTTTAATTACTTAGTTCCATTCATGAAATTCCTGCGAATTCTATCTGGAAGAAAAAGTAAGAAAGAGTATGGGGGACTTCCCTGGTGGTCCAGTGGCTAAGACACTAGTCCCAATGTAGGGAGCCTGGGTTTGATCCCTGGTCAGGAAACTAGATTCCACATGCCACAGTCAAGACCTGAAGAAGCCAAATAAATAATGATAAATAAATAAAATTTAGGAGCAAAACAACAATATATATTTTTTAACAAATAGAATATGGGCTTTGCAGTCTGAGAGACCTGGCCTTTTTCTTTTTCATGGTAGCAAGCAAACAGGATTTATTTCAGAGAGAAAGTACAAAACTCTCAGCATAGACACAGAGGAGGTGAAGTGCCCCAGACCGGGGCTTTGCAG
>NW_011490439.1:0-1463 GCF_000754665.1 Bison bison bison | reverse complement strand
CAGGAAGATCCCCTGGAGGAGGAAATGACAACCCACTCCAGTATTCTTGTCTGGAACGTTCCATGGACAGAGGAGCCTGGCAGGCTACAATCCACGGGGTTGCAAAGAGTCAGACACAGCTTAGCCACTGGACACACACACACATGCATGTAATTACCCATATTTTGTCGTTCCTCTTGTCATCATGGGCATTAAAGTCTTAAAATGAGGGTCTACAAGCTTCTTTTCAGGGACAACCAGGAAGGGTGGTGGCTGACTAGCCCACTCAAGAAGGCTGTCCCCTTGCTCTCTGTCCGTCCCTTGCCCGACCAGTGCCTGCTTCATTTATACTTACTCTGGCCTTCCTACATACTTGCCTTGGGTGCCAGCTAGTGATTGTTCTTATCAAAGGGGCGGTGAGGTGTGTGCCCTTCTGTTGGTTTCCCTGGTAATCGATGAGCCCATCTGACATCAACTCCCCTGTAACTGGCAATCTCCCCCTCCACCAGGAGCAAAGACTGCTGCCACGTCCTGAAGGTGTATGCTGCACAGGGTGGGAGGTCACTCCAGGACTTTGCTTCAGACACAGAAGCTCCCCATCTGTCAAACCACTGATGTCTCTGTTGCCTGATCCATGTGTGCACGCTAAGGCACTTCAGTCAGGCCTGACTCTTTGCAACTTTATGGGCTTGTAGCCCGGCAGGTTCCTCTGTTCATGGGATTCTCCGGTCAAGAACACTGGAGTGGGTTTGCCATTCCCTTCTCCAGGGGATCTTCCTGGTGCAGGGATCGAACCCCCGTCTCCTGTGTCTCCTGCATTGCTAGTGGATTCTTCACCACTGAGCCACCGGGGAAGCCCTCTGTTGCCCAATCCAGGCTTTCATCAGTCTTGAAGCTGGGCAAATGCAGGCTTTGTAGGCCTGTGAGGTGCAGTCCAACAGGTGGGCATAAAGAGACCAGTTTCCAGAGCCCCTCAGGAAGGGGTGAGAAACTTGACAGCTTGGGGTGGTGGTGACAATTACCAAGAGGAGAGGTGGTGGGGTGGGGGAGTCCCTGGGACCTGCCAGGGTGGAATAGGAGAGTTTGAGAGGAGCCTGCCTGGGCCTGTGGATCTCCCCCTGGGGGGACTTAGGAGAAAGGGTTCCTCAAAAACACGGATAAATATACTCTGCACTATAATAGGATTCCATTTGAAACGGTTACAGCCGAGGTGTTATGAGCCCATTCTTGTGTCACAGAAAGCTAGGCTGTTCCTCCATTTGGAAGGTATTGTTTTATTTTCCTTGTTCCTAAAATAGCACAAAGGAAGGCTTCTGTTTGTTCTTTTACCTTGTGCTAATCCTAGAGCAACATGAATATGCTCACTGTACACGGATCTTGAAACAACAGTGAAAACTTCCAACACGGGAAGACAATTAATTCCCACTCCTTCCCCCTTTCCTCTTGGATTCCAATGACTGGCTGTGTTTAACCCTAGTTTTGCC
>NW_011490438.1:5151-6309 GCF_000754665.1 Bison bison bison | reverse complement strand
ACGAAGGAAACTATAAGCAAAGTGAAAAGACAGCCTTCAGAATGGGAGAAAATAATAGCAAACAAAACAGCAGACAAAGAATTAATCTCCAAAATATACAAGCAACTATTATAGCTCAATGGCAGAAAAATGAACAACCCAATCAAGAAGTGGGGAAAAGACCTAAAAAGACATTTCTCCAAATAAGGCATACACATGGCTCAGTTCAGTTCAGTTTCTCAGTCGTGTCTGACTCTTTCTGACCCCATGGACTGCAGCATGCCAGACCTCTCTGTCCATCACCAACTCCTAGCATTTACTCAAACTCATGTCCATTGAGTCAGTGATGCCATCCTACCATTTCATCCTTTGTTGTCCCCTTCTCCTCCTGCCTTCAGTCTTTCCCAGCATCAGGATCTTTTCAAGTGAGTCAGCTTTTCGCATCAGGTGGCCAAAGTATTGGAGTTTCAGCTTCAACATCAGTCCTTCCAATGAATATTCAGGACTGATTTCCTTTAGGATGGACTTGTTGGATCTCTTTGCAGTCCAAAGGACTCTCAAGAGTCTTCTCCAACTAATGGCTAATAAAGACATAAAAAGATGCTCCACATGCTGATTCTTGAAGGTGAGACAGAAAGTGCATACTTGGCAGAGAATCCAGAAAGGAAAGGCACTATTATTTACTGAGCACATGCTTTTTGCACAGTATGATGCCATGTGCTTAGAATAAGCTGCCATGAATATAGTATCAATTATTATAATTATATTTTGCCATATAGTGAAATAAAAACCTAGCAAAAAAACAGAACATCATAAAGCTAGCTATAAAGGACAAACAGCTTCCAAAAGACCAATCCAGATAAAATTATACCTATGTCTTGAATGCTTTCAGGTCATGCTGTACTTTTCTCTTTTAGTACTTGAAACTGTTTTTTGATAGTTACAAACTACATAATTTACACTTGTGCATTTTTTTCTTAAAGTTAGTTGCTTCTACTACACTATTAACTGATGAAGGTAGAGAATGAATTATTTTTATCTTTTCATTGTTAGAATTCCAGCATCTAGCACACTTTAAAGCATATTTGAGGTGCCTAATACTAGCTTCCATTATTCAGCTACTGAATAAAGGGATAAATCCATTAATTGAGAGCTTTGCTAAGTCTGTTGTGTCTTGAT
>NW_011490438.1:1083-1432 GCF_000754665.1 Bison bison bison | reverse complement strand
ACGATATGTAGGGGTCTTGTTTTTGTATCCATTCAGCCAGTCTTTGTCTTTTGGTTGGGGCATTCAACCCATTTACGTTTAAGGTAATTACTGATAAGTATGATCCCGTTGCCATTTACTTTATTGTTTTGGGTTCGAGTGTATACACTGTTTTTGTGTTTCCTGTCTAGAGAATATCCTTTAGTATTTATGAGTATACTACCCAAAGCAATTTATAGATTCAACGCAATCCCTATCAAGCTACCAACAGTTTTCTTCACAGAGCTAGAACAAATAATTTCACAATTTGTATGGAAATACAAAAAACCTCGAATAGCCAAAGCTATCTTGAGAAAGAAGAATGGAACTG
>NW_011490438.1:708-983 GCF_000754665.1 Bison bison bison | reverse complement strand
CTCACTGGAAAATACCCTGATGCTGGGAAAGAATTGAAGACAGGAGGAGAAGGGGATGACAGAGGATGAAATGGTTGGATGGCATCACTGACTTGATGGACGTGAGTTTGAGTAAGTTTGGTGATGGACAGGGAAGCCTGGTGTGCTGCAGTCCATGGGGTTGCAAAGAGTCAGTCACGACTGACTGAACTGAACTGAACTGAGTGGTACTTGTTATTTGGACTATGTGGCTCAAAACTTTGTCAAACACATTTCGCCACCACCACCATTTCACT
>NW_011490438.1:0-608 GCF_000754665.1 Bison bison bison | reverse complement strand
AAAAAAAAAAAAGAACTGTCAGATACAGGAATGAAAAAAGTGAATGAGACCTGAAATACTAGCTCATAAAATACTAAATGACAAAAAGTTCTCTTCTAGGCCCCTAAAAGCAAAAATGATTAAAATTTCCCTTGGGGGAAACTAGACACCTCTTTAACTCTTTCTGGAATCTTAACTATGGTTTTCACAACATCCTTGACTTGGTCTACCACTTGGGCATTAGGTTTTTGGTTTTTATTCTTATTTTATATTGGAAGTGAAATATGTTTCAAACAGACGATCATTTTTAAAAGATAGCTCTACTGTCTAGAGTAGAATGATAGATTCTTGAATTGTCTTCAGATTCTTGAATTGAATTCAGAATTGTCTTCCTTAGGGAAAGTAGGGAGAGGAATCAAGTTTAGAAGCAAGGAATAAATTTAGAGATGATTTACAAAAAATACATACAATCCAAAATAAGGGAAAACAGTAAATTAAACTAGGGTGATAAATGTTTAAGCGTAGGAAATGAATACTGAATATATTTCAAATGTAAACTCAGTGAATTTTGCAAAAAGACAAGATATAAGAGCAAAAAGAAATGAGTAAAGGATGATTTCAAGGATTTT
>NW_011490437.1:4564-5062 GCF_000754665.1 Bison bison bison | reverse complement strand
AACATCATGGCATCCGGTCCCATCACTTCATGGCACATAGAGGGGAAAACAATGGAAATAGTGACAGGCTTTATTTTCTTAGGCTCCAAAATGACTGCAGATGGTGACTACAGCCAGGAAATTAAAAGATTTCCTGCTGGAAAGAAAAGCTTCTTGCTGGAAGAAAAGCTCTGACAAATCTAGACAGCATATGAAAAAGCTTTGCTTTGTTTTGACATTACTTTGCTGACAAAGGTCCCTCTAGCCAAAGCTGTGGTTTTTCCAGTGGTCATGTATGGATGTAAGAGTTGGATGGTAAAGAAAGCTGAGCACCGAAGAAATGATGCTTTTGAACTGGGGTATTGGAGAAGACTCATGACAGTCTCTTGAGTTCAAGGAGATGAAACCAGTCCATCCTAAAGGAAATCAGTCCCAAATATTCATTGGAAGGACTTATGGTGGAGCTGAAGCTCCAATACTTTGGCCACCTGATGTGAAAAACTGATTCACTGGAAAAGA
>NW_011490437.1:0-759 GCF_000754665.1 Bison bison bison | reverse complement strand
TTCCAGTTGAGCTATTTCAAATCCGAAAAGATGATGCTGTGAAAGTGCTGCACTCAATATGCCAGCAAACTTGGAAAACTCAGCAGTGGCCACTGGACTGGAAAAGGTCAGTTTTCATTGCAATCCCAAAGAAAGGCAAGGCCAAAGAACATTCAAACCGCACAATGGCACTCATCTCACTCGCTAGCAAAGGAATGCTCCAAATTCTCCAAGCTAGGCTTCAACAGTACATGAACCAAGAACTCCCAGATATTCCAGCTGGATTAAGGAAAGGCAGAGGAACCAGAGATCAAATTGCCAACATCCATTGGATCATACAAAAAGCAAGAGAGTTCCAGAAAAAAACTTCTACTTTATTGACTACACCAAAGTCTTTGAGTGCATGGATCACAACAAACTGTGGAACATACTTAAAGAGATGTGAATACCACACCACCTTACCTGCCTCCTGAGAAATCTGTGTGTGGGTCAAGAAACAACAGATAGAACTAGACCTGTGACAGCAGGCCAGTTATAAACAGGGAAAGGAGTAGGACAGGGCTGTTTATGGTCACCTTTTCATTTAACTTATATGCAGAGTACATCCAGGGAATCCCCGGGCTGGATGAAGCACAAGGTGGAATTGAGATTGCTGGGAGACATACCAATAACCTCAGATATGCAGAGGACACCACCCTTATGGCGGTAAGTGAAGAAAAACTAAAGAGCCTCTTGATGAAAGTGAAAGAGAAGAGTGAAAAAGCTGGCTTAAAACTCCAC
>NW_011490436.1:4870-5219 GCF_000754665.1 Bison bison bison | reverse complement strand
ATGCATTAATATACAAAATTTGTTTTTCTGTCTCTGACTTACTTCACTCTGTGTAACAGGTTTTAGATTCATCCACCTCACTACTACTGACTCAAATGTGTTCATTTTTGTGGCTGAGCAATATTCCATTGCATATATGTACCACATCTTCTTTATCCATTCATCTATTGATGGACATCTAGGTTGCTTCCATGTCCTGGCTATTGTAAATAGTGCCGCTATGAACACTGGGGTGTGTGTGTGTGTTTCAATTATGATTTTCTCAAGGTATATGTCCAGTAGTGGGATTGCTGGGTCATATGTTAGCTTTATTTCTAGTTTTGTAAGGAATCTCCATACTGTTCTCCCT
>NW_011490436.1:0-748 GCF_000754665.1 Bison bison bison | reverse complement strand
CACTGCAGATGGTGATTGCAGCTATGAAATTAAAGACGCTTACTCTTGGAAGGAAAGTTATGACCAACCTAGATAGCATATTCAAAAAGCAGAGACATTACTTTGCCAACAAAGGTCCATGTAGTCAAGGCTGGGGTTTTTCCAGTGGTCATGTATGGATGTGAAAGTTGGACTGTAAAGAAAGCTGAGTGCCAAAGAATTGATGCTTTTGCACTGTGGTGTTGGAGAAGGCTCTTGAGAGCCCCTTGGACTGCAAGGAGATCCAACCAGTCCATTCTAAAGGAGATCAGTCCTGCATGTTCTTTGGAAGGACTGATGCTAAAGCTGAAACTCCAATACTTTGGCCACCTCATGTGAAGAGTTGACTCATTAGAAAAGACCCTGATGCTGCGAAGGATTGGGGGTAGGAGGAGAAGGGAACAACAGAGGATGAGATGGCTGGATGGCATCATTGATTCAATGGACATGAGTTTGGGTAAACTCCGGGAGTTGGTGATGGACAGGGAGGCCTGGTGTGCTATGGTTCATGTGGTCGCAGATTCAGACATGACTGAGCAACTGAACTGAACTGAACTCCTACCCTTCCAAAACTCTTTCAAAAATTGCAGTGGAAAGAATACTTCCAAACTAGTTCTACAAGGACACAATAACTCTGATACCAAAACCATACAAATATATCACAAAAAAGAAAACTACAGGCCAATATCACTGATAAACATAGATGCAAAAATTCTCAACAAAATTCTAG
>NW_011490435.1:6189-6534 GCF_000754665.1 Bison bison bison | reverse complement strand
AGCAGTGGCCACAACATAACCATAACAGCCATAACGGAGCCATAACATAACCATGTTGCCGTTCCATTGTAGCCGCAATGCAGCAGTAGCCAGGGCTTTCATGGTGAAGCTCATACAGGTGTAGCATACGCAGTAGCCTGTGACCAAGCAAGTGCCTCGTGATGCACATGGGCTGTGATATATGCTATCTCAGCCATTACATAACTGTGCAGAATCATTGTTGACAGAACATGGGGTGAGAGGGCATGATAGCGTGGGGTGAGAGAGCCTGATTGGCATCTTCTTGTTAATTTCCCCACATTCCACCCCTTCAGGGTCTTTCATCCTACAGATTATGTAAGTTCT
>NW_011490435.1:5603-6089 GCF_000754665.1 Bison bison bison | reverse complement strand
CCGACTCTGTGCAATCCCATAGATGGTAGCCCACCAGGCTCCCCCATCCCTGGGATTCTCCAGGCAAGAACACTGGAGTGGGTTCCCATTTCCTTCTCCAATGCATGAAAGTGAAAAGTGAAAGTGAATTCACTCAGTCGTGGCTGACTCTTCATGACCCCATGGACTGAAGCCTACCAGGCTCCTCTTCCTTCCATGGAATTTTCCAGGCAAAAGTACTGGAGTGGGTCGCCATTGCCTTCTCCAATACATAGCAAAACACAATGCCATGGAACTTATGAGTTCACCTGGAACTCATGCTATAGTCTTTGCCCTCATGGGGCTAGAAGAGCCACCCACTGCATTTGGAGTGCCTTTATCTTCCATGGCCAAGTTCAGCCCACTGTCTGTCCTTGTGAAATTGCAGGAAAGCCTGCACAATGGTAACTCCACCCCTGAAAGAGGTTTTTTTATTAAGGCCCCACACAACTCCCAACAGGTTCTGGA
>NW_011490435.1:936-1692 GCF_000754665.1 Bison bison bison | reverse complement strand
TATGCCTATGGATGGTGTCAAAACCACTTAGCGATAAGTAAACAACTTCACTGTCCTTGAAACTTTTTTTTTCAATTATTTCAAATGCTTTTAATTTTTGCAAATGTAAGGATATTCTACACTGAAAATGTTTGCAAATGTAAGGATATTCTACCTATGAAATCATCAGCAATTAGATTGCTACTTTTCCCCAAAGACAATTATTTCCCCACCTACTAGTAAGCATGGAGTCCTTTTTGCTAGCTGAGATATGAGTAACTCAAACCCTTTCTTACTGGTACTACATACATCCACTTGGTTCTTCTGAGAAACAGATTCCAAGGTGGGATTAGATGTGCAAGAGACTTACTGGCAAGAGGGAGAAGGACTTATAATGGAAAAAGTGGAAGGAACATAAATAGTTAAGGATAGCTTTCACACTCTGATGTGTATCTGACATTAATGAAAGGAGAAAATAAATGAAGGAGGATTGAATAGGAGGAGTTTCAGACTGCAGCATTCTTTTAAAGAAAGTTCTGAGTAGGTTTATAGAGATAATACCTCAAGTTAATATTGCCACACAGAGGATTCTAGACAAATGGGCCAATACTGCTACTCCTACTGTGCTCAGTCATTGACTGGAAAGAAACCTATAGATATGTGGACATAATGTGAATATAGCAGTAATCCAAATAAATGGCAGGGTTTTCAGTCAATAGTACCCCATTCCAGTACTCTTGCCTGGAAAATCCCATGGATGGAAGAGCCTGGTGGGCT
>NW_011490435.1:0-836 GCF_000754665.1 Bison bison bison | reverse complement strand
ATATGTACAGCATCTTCTTTACCCATTCATGTCAATAGACATTTACATTGCTTCCATGTCTTGGCTATCACAAATAGTGATGCAATGAACATTGAGGTGCATGTATCTTTTTGAATTATGATTTTCTTCAGATGTATGTTCAATAGTGGAATTGCAAGATAATATAGCAGCTCTATTTTTAATTTTTTAAGGAACCTCCATACTGTTCTCCAGAATGACTACCAATTTACATTGCCACCAGTGATGTAGAAGTATTCCATTTTCTTCACACTCTCTCTAGTCTTTATAGACTTTTTGATAATGACCATACTAACCAGTGTGAGGTTATACGTCACTGTAGCTTTGATTTGCATTTCTTTAAAATTAATGATGTCAAGCATTTTTTTTATGTATTTGTTGCCCACCTGTATGTCTTTTTGGAGAAATGTTATTTAGGTCTTCTGCCCATTTTTTATTAGGTTGATTGTTTTTGTTTTTGTTTTTTTTGATACTGAGCTACATGAGTTTTTCGTATATTTTAAAGATTAACCCCTTGTGAGTTTCTTCATTTGGATATATTTTCTCCCATTCCAAGTGTCTTCTTTTCATTCTGTTTATGGCTTCCTTTGCTGAGAAAAAGCTTTTAAGTTTAATTAGGTCCCGCTTGTTTATTTTTATTTTCATTACTCTGTGTCAAAAAGTGTTCTGCCTATGTTTTATTCTAAAATTTTTATAGTATCCAGTCTTACATTTAGTTCTTTAAGCCATTTTGTGTTTAATTTTGTGTATGTTGTTAAAGAATGTTCACACTTAGTCTTTAACAGGTTGTTAACTGCCCTAAGTTTCTCACTATGCCT
>NW_011490434.1:9609-10217 GCF_000754665.1 Bison bison bison | reverse complement strand
ACTTTGGCCACCTTATGCAAAGAACTGACTCATTGGAAAAACTCTGATGCTGGGAAAGATTGAGGGCAGGAGGAGAAAGGTACAGCAGAGGATGAGGTAGTTAGATAGCATCATTGACACAATGGGCATGAATTAGAGCAACTTTGGGAGATATTGAAGTACAGTGTAGCCTGGGGTGCTGCAGTCCATGGGGTCACAAAGTTTGGACATGACTTAGTGACTGAACAACAACAAAAAAGTGTTTAAACCTGTAGATACCAATTTTTATAGGAGAATATTACAGCATTATGTCACAGAAAGATCTGGCATACTTATCTCTCAATTTATTTTACAAAGAGAAAAATAATGAGCCACTAACAAGTGAGACTGAACACTTGGGACCAATGACATAGAAAATGTGACATCAGGACAATGCCAGGACACATGGTCTAATAAGTACAATTCTGTATGTGGAGGGGACAGGATTGAATATCCTGATCTTCCACAAAGTCTAATAAATAAGACTCAATTGCAAATTTCAAAAGAATATTTTATTCCTGTATAATTTCATTCAAAATTTAAAACTGAATAGATGCTGAAAGTCAGATGAACTGATTTTTTTTGGCATT
>NW_011490434.1:5283-5742 GCF_000754665.1 Bison bison bison | reverse complement strand
GACCTCAGAAGTGAGGACATTTCTCATCTCCTATGTGATTTTTATCTCTCAAATCAAAACTATTCTGGACTTATGGAGAGGAATCAAGAAGAGGTCTTGCATACTTTATATTAAATTAGTTCCCAAGCATTTGATAAATGACATTGTAATTGCATTTTCTAATGCTTTTGCTGTAATCCAGAAATAAAATAGATTTTTGTGTTTGGTGACTGTATTAATGCACTAATAGGTTCTAGCTCTTAAACAGCTTGTTTAGAGGTAGTTTGTATTTTCTACATGTATAAACTTAGGATACGTAAATTAAAATAGTTCTGGTTCTCCTTTTCAAACTTAATATATCTTATTTCCTTCCCTGGTTTGATTCAAGCTCCTCCATTAGGACAGTGAATAGAAGTAGTGAATAGAAGTACCTGTCTTGTTTGTGATCCTGTAGGGAGTAATACTGACTTTGATATTTTC
>NW_011490434.1:4553-5183 GCF_000754665.1 Bison bison bison | reverse complement strand
AGTGTCTCTTTTGCTGTCTCATACACAGGGTTATTGTTACCATCTTTATAAATTCCATATATATGCGTTATTACACTGTATTGGTGTTTTTCCTTCTGGCTTACTTCACTCTGTATAATAGACTCCAGTTTCATCCACCTCATTAGAACTGATTCAAATGTATTCTTTTTAATGGCTGAGTAATACTCCATTGTGTATATGTACCACAGCTTTCTTATCCATTCATCTGCTGATGGACATCTAGGTTGCTTCCATGTCCTGGCTGTTATAAACAGTGCTGCGCTGAACATTGGGGTACACGTGTCTCTTTCCCTTCTGGTTTCCTCGGTGTGTATGCCCAGCAGTGGGATTGCTGGATCATAACGCAGTTCTATTTCCAGTTTTTTAAGGAATCTCCACACTGTTCTCCATAGTGACTGTACTAGTTTGTATTCCCACCAACAGTGTAAGAGGGTTCCCTTTTCTCCACACCCTCTCCAGCATTTATTATTTGTAGACTTTTGGATCGCAGCCTTTCTGACTGGTGTGAAATGGTACCTCATAGTGGTTTTGATTTGCATTTCTCTGATAATGAGTGATGTTGAGCATCTTTTCATGTGTTTGTTAGCCATCTGTATGTCTTCTTTGGAG
>NW_011490434.1:0-563 GCF_000754665.1 Bison bison bison | reverse complement strand
CCTATTTGGAACTAGTCTGTGTTCCATGTCCAGTTCTAACTGTTGCTTCCTGAGCTGCATACAGGTTTCTCAAGAGGCAGGTCAGGTGGTCTGGTATTCCCATCTCTTTCAGAATTTTCCACAGTTTATTGTTATCCACACAGTCAAAGGCTTCGGCATAGTCAATAAAGCAGAAACAGATGTTTTTCTGGAACTCTCTTGCTTTTTTGATGACCTAAATCAAATCCCTTATGACTACACAGTGAAAGTGAGAAATAGATTTAAGGGACTAGATCTGATACAGAGTGCCTGATGAAGTATGGACAGAGGTTCGTTACATTGTACAGGAAACAGGCATCAAGACCATCCACCAAGAAACAGAAATGCAAAAAAGCAGCAAGGCTGTCTAAGGAGGCCTTACAAATAGCTGTGAAGAGAAGAGAAGCGAAAAGCAAAAGAGCAAAGGAAAGATATACCCAAATGAATGCAGAGTTCCAAAGAAGAGCAAGGAGACATAAGAAAGCCTTCCTCAGTGATCAGTGCAAAGAAATAGAGGAAAACAATAAAATGGGAAAGACTAGAGA
>NW_011490433.1:15248-15759 GCF_000754665.1 Bison bison bison | reverse complement strand
CTGAACTTAAATATGTTATCTTAAAAACTTGGTGTGTCTCCTGATAATCTTACTGGTGTTCATGGCAAAGTACCCCACTCCAAAGCCACAATCACACATGTCTCCATAATAAGGCCTACTCTGTCTTGGTTTTCTGCTGAGATAGCTGAGGGATAACACCTTGAAACTTGGTATAAGTCCTATTGTGTGCTGAAATGATCTCTGAGTGACACCTCCAAACTCTTTGGAGGGCATTGGCCTTACTAAATAATGCCATGAAGCATCCCCGCCCACCTTTCTGAGGCATAACAAAGAATTTTACAGTCACACATCTTTAGACCACCTTGATTGAAAAAAAATTTTTTTAGGAACTGATGTATAGGTGACGTACAATGTTATATTTAGACCATCTTACCTCAATGCCCTGGATAGGATCCTTGCTTGAGAGCCATTAATTTTAGCAACTTCTGTCATCTTAAAAGGCTGGAAAATTTCCAAATCAGAAAGTTCTGTCTGTATTTTTAATAGTTTT
>NW_011490433.1:11766-12838 GCF_000754665.1 Bison bison bison | reverse complement strand
CCTCACTTTCTCACTGTTCCCTCCCTCACAGATATACCCCTGCAGAGGGGCACACATGTACATCGACACCTGTGCTTTCCTCGCCTTTCTTCACTGCCTGGGAGGCTGGAAGTGCCTGGAGGCATGCCATGCTCACACCCTGTCTCTCCTAAGATGCCTGTGGTTTTGCCTGGTCACCTTACTTTAGCACGTCTCGCGTTTTGTGTCGCCTCTTGCCAATGTGTGCCACCCTTGGGGAGGGACCATGCTGGCAGATGGGCTGATCCTGGGCATCACTGTTTAAGGACCTTCCTGGGTCTCTTCTCACATGTTTGGACCAAGTCTCCAGTGCAGCAGGCAATCTGTGCCTCTTTCTCCTTTGGTTCTCTGCCCATCTCCTCAGAACCTTAGCCTTTTCACCATCCTGGGTCCTGTCGTAGCGATGTCCACCAATTCCACAGGCCGGGCCATATCCCTGAAGACTGAGGGTTCCACAGGCAGTAGTTTCAAAGCCCCACCACACCTGATTTGCCCTGTGTGAATCCTCAGACCATGCACCCCTCTTCCCAGTCCAAACACATACAACAACACGGTAGAAATGGTGAGCATGTTTTGTGTTTAGTCTAATTGCAGAATTCTGAAGCCATGGTCTGGAGTTATTACTGGCCATCCTTTCCTCATCCCACCCTGGACAGGGTCACTGCGGAGATTTGGCAACCAACCACCCTCAGACTGGAGACTCCTCGTGCCTCCTCTTCTGGTTGCTCAGCACCTACTCTCCTGTCTCCTTAATCTCTGCATCTGCCTTGGGCTGGACAAACACACTCACATAAACACAGGTGACACAAGCACATGTGATATGCTCTGCATGGGTACACAAACGCAAACAGGGAACACAGGTGTTTCAGGAGCTGAAGACACCCGTGTCCATCAATGTCAGGGATGGTGTCAGTAGGCACCATGTCCTGACCTTGGGGCTCCCTGTCCACCTCCTCCCTGAGCTCTTCCATATTTTCCCAAGGCAGCCTGAAGCTGCTTCCAGTGCAGCATGTGTGCTGGTGGTGAGACGCTGAGTGGTGTGTGTGGAAATTCA
>NW_011490433.1:10879-11666 GCF_000754665.1 Bison bison bison | reverse complement strand
ACCCAATACATGTGTTCTGCAAAGAGTACAGAGTGATATTTCTAACTGGAAGACTCTGCAGGTAACAGGTGCTTATGCTGTGGTGATGGTCCTTCTCTGAAACCACACAAAAAAGGCAAGCATTGCTCATGCTCTTTGAAAGGTCAGGGAAAGAATGCCTGGTCCTTGAGGAGGACAGAAAAGCCCTTGTAGTGGTTGTCCAAAGGGCTGAGGGTCACCCACCGTGACATTTGTGTGTCAGATTGCAACTTGTTCTGTGTCTTGGCTACTCTGCACTCTCACTAGTCACCCCCAGGCACTTTCCTCCTGCCTCTCCATTCTGCCAGGCATCCTGGGTGCACCACTGTGATTCCACTTAGAAATTGCTCTCTCAATGACATAATGGGGATTGGTACCTTGGCTTCAATGCATCTGCTGGCCAGAGCCTATGCACCTTTTCCTATGACCTTCATGTTTTCGCTATCCAACTTCTGTCACCTGGCTAGGTCAGTCCTGATAGCTCATACTCACAAGTGTACTGGCAGGCACTTCTGCACTCAAATATGCACACATGTGCATCTACAGACTAACATCCTTGAGAGGAAACGTGCACATATGCAGAAGTACAAGCTTTCTTTTCCAGGAACATGAATTTTGGTAAGAACCCAACTTTCTTGGTCCTGGTTAAATTCTTTCACTTGCTCATTGACCATGTCAGGTTGCACTTCTAACTCTCAGACTTATCCTCAAAGGTTACAAAAAGGCATTTTCTTGTGATGGGGACTGACCTGAAGAGCATTGGGCAGGG
>NW_011490433.1:9531-10779 GCF_000754665.1 Bison bison bison | reverse complement strand
TCTGACAAAGATACTTAATTCACCCTGCCTCTAGTAGTATCACCTAGGACTCATGTGCTGCAACCACAGCTGATTTGAAGGAGACTTGCTTCACTCACTGACACACCAAGTCCTCAAGCCCCCAGTCTCAGCAGGTCACCTGCTACATGCATGGCCCAAATTCAGGCTCCACAGCCTGCTTCCATGAGCCTGAGCATCCCCATTTGAGAAAGGACAGTGTCCCAGCTACTACATGGCTGTCATTTCAGGGCCCACCTCCAGACACCCTCACCACATGTGTTTCTGTCGGTTATCTCTCACGGAAGAACCTTCCTCCCTGGGGTAGAACTTCAGGGCATCATCTTCTGTCAACACGAGCAAGGTAAGCCCAGGGCTGACTAGGCCCCAAACCCTCCTGTGAACAGTCAAGAAGTCCAACATCAATCACTAACTGTATGCAGGCCCAAAGCAACCCCACCTTAGCAATCCTTTTCGATTCTGGGTAATTGTGGCCTGACAACCAGTTGAGAAAGTTAAGGCTCCTGGTGTCCAGCCTGCAGCTGGGTGCTCCCCATTCAAATCCCAGTACCAGAGGACTTGAGTTGAACAACGTGCCCCATATCCTGCAGAAAGAGGACACTGGAGCGGATCCCTCAGGTTGATCATCCACGCCTTGCACACCCACACTCATCATCCTAGGAGCCATGTTTTACCAGTGATGTCAAAGTAATACTTCTTAATGATCACCGTGTTCAAGAAGTAGGGATTGTCTCAAAAGGAAAAGATCAGTTTGCAGTGGGACCATGGATGGCTCCACACCTGCACCTGCCAGGATAGGGAGGAGAGAAAAGTTGCAAGCTTCTAGGGGCTTCAGCTTGCCTCTCAGGCAGGCATTAACAGCTTCCATGACGCCTCTCCAAAGTCTCACAGTGCAGGAACATGGATAACAAGATCCTCCCACTCCCTGGCAGGTCTCATAACCACCCATCTTTCAGAAACTCTGAAACTCATGCTGGCATGAGGAAACTCCATGAAACTTGTTCGAACACCTGCCATTGAGACATTAAGGACAACTCCCTGTTAAGTTCCACAACTCACTGGTGCTGGAGACATGCACATCTGCCCATTTACCCTATTGAGGCCCTTTGATAGTGGTTCTGTTCTCAAAGTGAGAACACATCCCAGCCTGCCCGGTCACCCAAGCCTGTGGGGACTGAAGCAGCATGAGGATCAAGCTAAGTCATCAATCCTATAGTCCTGATACCCAAT
>NW_011490433.1:4920-7860 GCF_000754665.1 Bison bison bison | reverse complement strand
GTAAGCTGGTCCCCTTTGCCACCTCTGGTGGCCCCTCCGTGCTGGTCATCATGGAGCTGGGGGCAGGAGGAGGATGAGCACCCTTTAGTTTCCCACGTCATTTTCCTGAGAGCTTTGGTCCCGCTGCTGTCTTAGAAGAAGTAGCTGCAGCGTGTTGGGGACCCATTCCTGAAGTCATGGTTAGGTTCAGAACCTGTGCTTGGGAGGCTGGTTTCAGACCCCAGACACTCGGCCCCTGTGTGATATTGGGCAAGCGCTGGGTGGTGAGCCCAGGGAAGTTTTGCTCTCCCTAACTGTAGGACCACTAGGAGTGTGGTGTTCTTGGAAAGAATGCACTCAGGCAACAGAATGAGTCTTCTAGCTGCAGCTGGAGGAGCCTAGGGAGGTTGTGTGGCCAGGCGTGGAATGGAGAATGGAGAGAGAGCCCAAGGGCAAGGACGATATTATACACTGGGCTGCTGGGTAGCCTTTGGGCGCTGCTGATCCCAGGACACCTGGCTGTAACCCCCAGTATCATTGTTGTCTCCAGAGCAGAATATGTGGACCGTCTATCCCAGAGCTTCAGACACTTGAGTGAATGTGTCAGGACCGACTGGGGCCAGGACCCTGAGAGGAGGAAGATGTGCAAAGAGGAGAGGTCAAGGTCACGAATCCAGGGGAGTTCAGGGCAGAGGGAGAAAAGAGTTAGCCTGGGGCTGCCAGCCAGTCCCCTTTCTGTGCAGACAGAGTATGATCAGAGCCCAGGCCATGGCTCAGGGTCCCAGAGCCTACTTCTGCAGTGACGGCAATGGACCAGGGTCCCCACACCCTTCATATCTGCTGCTTTACCTGTGAAAGGGGCCTCTGTGGATAGCTGCTCCCCAGATCCTAACAGTGACACCCCATCAGTGAATCTGCCTACTTGCCCCTCTGGAGGGCCGGCAGTATTGGGAGATTTCCTTCTGGGAGATGGTCTGAGCCTGAGTCCTGTTGAGCTGAGATGAGGTGTAAATCTAGGCCTCTCTGGATTTGTCCCCAAATATTGCACCATTGCCCCATCCTCCTGGATGACCTGGCAGTACACATAGACCTGCTGAGTTCCTAGACTGTGGTGGGTGGTGTCTCCTGAAAGGAGGCTCCTGTTCTGTGCTCTATTAGTCCTTAACCTTTCCACTGCACACAAACAGAGTAGAGTATTCCATTCCCCAGAGACTTTCCTGGGCACACTGCCCCACCAGACTGGCTCAGGGATGGCTTAGGGAGACCTGGCCCTGGCCAGAGGCATCATTCTCGTGTCACTCTCCATGGCCCCCTCTATGACACTCTCTTGAGCCCTAGCCCTTGCCTGTGAAAAGAAAAAAGCATGGTAAGGCCCCTGCTGACCTGAGGAAGAACCTGAGATGAGGAAAGTGAAACACTTGGTGATTTAAATTCTGCCAAATAGGAGGTATTGTGATTTTGATTGAGAATCCAGCTTCAGGCTCTCATTCCCCATCCCCTGGAAACATTTGAATAAAGAGTGTGTTTGTGACAAAACAAATGAAGATGTCACAGAGGCAATGATGCCAGCAAATGTTACATCACTTGGTAGTGAGGAAGAAACTTGGAGATAATATCAGGCCTGAAAGCACAAAGAATGAGATGTTGGAAGCAGATCCAGGCTTAGGAAGTAGGATGATAATTGGCCACGTTGTGCATAGGAAAGATGCTTACCCCCAGTTCAAAGTTACATGCTAAGAAAAAAGGAAGGAGAGTTGTGAGGACTCCTTGCTGATGTTTTTGCAAAAAAATGAAACACTTTAATTCTCAATGCTAAAGATAACAGAGTACTTTAAAAAATAGGTTTACTAATTGTATTTCTCTAAACATTTACAACCAGTCATTCCTAAAGTAAATAAACCCTGAATATTCATTGGAATGGCTGGTTTTGAAGCTGAAGCTCCAAAACTTTGGCCAACTGATGTGAAGGGCTGACTCATTGGAAAGTACTCTGATGCTGGGAAAGATGGAAAACAAGAGCAGAAGGGGATGACAGAGAATGAAATGGATGGATGGCATCACTGACTCAATAGACCTGAGTCTGAGCAACCTCTGGGACACAGTGAGGGTCAGGGAATCCTGGTGTGCTAAGGTTCATGGGGTCTCAAAGAGTCAGACAGGACTCAGTGACTGAACAACAACAAATATTTATAACAGTTAGTGTAACAGGCGTCTTAACTTTAAAAAAAATATGGAATGGCCATGGGAAAATATCGTAATTGTGCCTTAGGTTATGAAGGTTGGCTCTGCAGATTCAGAATGAGTGGTCACCTTGGTGACCCACCTGGGTGACCCACCCTGATCTGTTCCACTGTACAGATCAGGTTTGCCTGTCATTATTTTTCAGGCTTGCTTGTTTTTCGTTTATTCAGACACCCTGAGTGGAAGATCATGACTTTTATTTTTCTTTACAGTCTTACTGAGATATTAATAGAATTGAGATCTAGGCCTGTGTAAGTTTAAGGGGTTCAGCATCATGAGTCCACTTACATCCATCCTGCAGTGATGAGTGCAGTAAGTCTAGTGAACATTCATCATTTCATATGGATACAAAATTAAATAGAAAAAAAGTATTTTCATTTTGATGAGAACGCTTAGGGTTTACTCTATTAACTTTTATATCTAACATAAAACAGCATTAGTTATACTTGTGTGGTATGTCACCTCCCTCATACATACTTCTAACTAGAAGATGAACATAATAGTTTTACGAGGTATCTCTCCTATCACTGAGAATGATGCCACCGCCAGCTGCTTTGTAAATATTAGAAACATCCTGCTTGAGCCCAGGTCCAGCAGCCAGGGAATCAATCTGAAGGGGTGAGCAGTGTCAGCGAGAAATTAGACAGTCTCTCAGTTTTCTTGGACTCCTTATTTCTTTCAAACTTATGATTATCTTTTATACTTTACAAAAGCATTAGG
>NW_011490433.1:1177-2955 GCF_000754665.1 Bison bison bison | reverse complement strand
GTTCAGTGGCTCAGTCGTATCCGACTCTTTGTGACCCCATGGACTGCAGCACACTAGACTTCTCTGTCATATTACTTGGGAAAGATATTTTCAGGTCTCACTACAATGCAGGTCTTTCATTTTGAAAGTCACCTTTCCATAAGCGATTGTGTTTTATAAGCACAGACCCTGTTTTGGGGAGTCATTAACTTGATGAACACTGGGCAGGTTGTAGGTCTTGTTTTCTGCTATAGTTTTAGTGTTTGGGGGCACATTCTGGAAAAAAATGTCTTAGGGGCCAAAGAGCATGTTTTTGGAGTTATTAACTCACGGAGCTCACTAGGCAAAATGTAAGTCTCATGCCACCACTGTTTGATTGTTTTGGGCCATGTCTCATGCTTCTGTCGCATGGTTTTGTTTCTAAGCAAGTTAGTTTGATTTAAGCAAGCAAACCTGGCTTTGATGCTAAGCGACTTGTTTTGCTTTATGAATAAGCAAGGCTATGTGTTTCAGAATTTCCCATTACTTTGTTGAGTGTAGTTAGGCTTGTTGCAGTTTCCCAAAACCCCATAAAGTTTCTTCTTTATCTACATTTCCCTAATAGAATATCAAGCTACCTGTTTGATCATTCTGTTCTCTTATTCTGTCCCTACCACCTGTGGACACTCTCAGCCCTGAAGTGCCCTGATTCCAACACTGCTCCAGTAAATGAGATACAGGTCTGAGAGCCAGAAGACCAGGCCCCTAGTTCTGCTTTCATTTCCTTCCTCTCACTTGTTCTGGGCTACGCCCTGTCATGTCCTACAGTCCTACCTGCCTGGGGCGGACCCTCAACCTCCCATGCACTGCCCACTCCAACCTTTGCCTCTAGAAGCAACACCCTCAGGAGTAACTGGCTATAGTTAGGGTGACCTGGACATCTGGCAAGTGTTCACTGGGGAGGAAGAAGGAGGAAGACTCTTTTGTTTAGGTCTAGTGGAAAATCTTGAAAGAGATGGAAATACCAGACCGCCTGACCTGCTTCTTGAGAAATTTGTATGCAGATCAGGAAGCAATGATTGGAACTGGACACGGAACAACAGACTGGTTCCAAATAGGAAAAGGAGTACATCAAGGCTTAATATTGTCACCCTGCTTATTTAACTTCTATGCAGAGTACATCATGAGAAATGCTGGGCTGGAAGAATCACAAGCTGGAATCAGGATTGCCACGAGAAATATCAATGACCTCATATATGCAGATGACACCATGTTTATGGCAGAAACTGAAGAGGAACTCAAAAGCCTCTTGATCAAAGTGAAAGAGGAGAGTGAAAAAATTGGCTTAAAACTCAACATTCAGAAAATGAAGATCATGGCATCTGGTCCCATAACTTCATGGAAAATAGATGGGGAGACAGTGAAGACAGTGTCAGACTTTATTTTGGGGGGCTCCAAAATCACTGCAGATGGTGACTGTAGCCATGAAATTCAAAGACGTTTACTCTTTGGAAGAAAAGTTATGACCAACCTAGATAGCATATTGAAAAACAGAGACGTTACTTTGCCAACAAATGTCTGTCTAGTCAAGGCTATGGTTTTTCCAGTGGTCATGTATGCATGTGAGAGTTGGACTGTGAAGAAAGCTGAGCATTGAAGAATTGATGCTTTTGAACTGTGGTGTTGGAGAAGACTCTTGAGAGTCCCTTGGACTGCAAGGAGATCTAACCGTCCATTCTGAAGGACATCAACCCTGGGATTTCTTTGGAAGGAATGATGCTAAAGCTGAAACTCCAGTACTTTGGCCACCTCATGCAAAG
>NW_011490433.1:0-624 GCF_000754665.1 Bison bison bison | reverse complement strand
GGGAAGGCCACCTCCTAGCCCTCCAAATAGAAGAACTGTTGGTGCATCTCAGTGCCAGGGGTGGAGATATTCTGTCCGTCTGTGTTCTGAGACCGCAGTAGAACTAGCATGTCAGTCAGCCCAGCAGGGGCTTCACACCAGACCCTTTGATGCAGGCTTTGCACCTCCCCAGGGAGAAAGTCCGTGTGGCTACCTGTGCTTAACACAGAGCAAAGGAAAAGCTGAAATGTATATTGGGCTTAAAGTTGAGCTCCCATCAGGATCTTTGTATATGAGAGCCTTAAAGTGGGAGAGGGGTGGGAAGAGGGGATTTCAAAGGCACTTTGCATTCCTTGTTCAATGGCACAGAGGGAATGTCAGGTTACCCAGGTACACTTGGGAAGGAGCCTGTGAAGGTCTTGGTGAGGGTACAGGTCGCTTGATAGAGCCCAGGCTGGGATGTGCAGGGGGATGCCTGAGCCTCAGGGTTACAGCCATTTGCTGACACAGATTTGTGTCCTTGGCTCACGTTTTATTTCCCTTCTAGGAGAGCCCACAGCCCTAAGCCCTCAGTGGCTTTCAGGCAGAACAAGGCATGTCCCAGGTTTGGCCAAACAAAACTGTTCCATCCTCTCCTAACCCACA
>NW_011490432.1:13513-15035 GCF_000754665.1 Bison bison bison | reverse complement strand
CACATGGGCTTCACTGGCTTAGCTTCCTATAGGATTTGAATGCTACTCTTTCATCTTTCATCCACTGTTTCAGGAACCAGTAACAGAAAATCCAACTCTGAATTTCTTCAGAAATACTGTTGCAAACATCATCCTTGGTTTCCAGCTGCCTTTATATAACAATAATCACCCAACACAATGACTGGCATTCTAAAAGTATGTTCATAGATAATGTTCTACTTCTCCCAGCAACACTGGGTCATGTGTTTGCTTCTGCTCATCTTCAGATGAAACTGAGGCTTGGAGAGGTTCACATACATAATAAGACTGCAGAAATAAGGAGGTGTGGCAAAGATAATAATAGGTGTTCATCAAACTGTCCTTGTGCTTCCTTCCAGGAGGCTAAGTACATTTGCCAACCTCTCTTGGAGTTAGATCTCATTCCATTGAAGGCAAACTTCCAGTGGCCTTTAAAGTCTCCCACACAATCTTCCAAGCCTTCATTTAACTTTCAGCTCCTGGCCAGATGCAGAGATTTAAGTGAATGTCACTGATGCCCTAGGAGTTGTTAGTGTCTGTGTGGAATAATCTGGATCTTTGAATGTCTACCTAAAGAAGGACACACCCTTAATCCTGCTAACACAGCTGGACTTGAAAATGAGTGAGAATGAAAGCTTTATTAAGAAAGCTGATGGAAGTTTTAGGATTTTTTGTTAAAGTAGGTGGAGCATCCTTGCTAGTACAGTGGAGCCAGTACTATCAGCCTTTCCCACCTTATTCAGCTCCATGCACTCCCTTGCACTTTACATTCTAGGGATGACAACTTACCAGGACATCGTTCTCAGGTTCACCTGCCAACAAACTCTCAGTTTTTCTCCAAGTTTTACTTGTAAATGCTGTCTCAAGGGTAATGCTATCCTTGATGCCACTTTCCCCCTCTGTTCTCACCACATGCTGTTTATCCCTAAAACCTGGTAAGTTGCATGAGAATTTCCAAGCATGTGGTTGTGAGCAAGTCACTTTCCCTCTCTGAGCTTCCACTTATGTGCCAAGCTCTGTTGACCTTTTCACTTAATCCTCACAACATTTGAAGCACACACTAGCAGGATCTTCAGTTTAAGATGGAGAAATGGAGACCTAGATAATTGCTTGAAGCTCCACAGTTGTTATATAGCAGAATCTGAACTTTCACAGGATTGAATCAGAGGATTTTATCCCCATGACTGTCCACTTCACTATCTGGAGAGCAGAGGTCTAAATAATTTCGGTATCCCCCGTACTGAATATCCTGCTGTATCTAGTGTAGAGGGATGAACATATCAGAACCAGAATCAAGTTCCTCTGATTCTGGTTCCAAGCCTTTCCTCTACTATGTTATACTGCCTCCTACTACAGATGATTTTGAACTGTGGTATTGGAGAAGATTCTTGAGAGTCCCTTGGACTGCAAGGAGATCAAACCAGTCAATCCTCAAGGAAATTAGTCCTGAATATTCATTGGAAGGACTGATGCTGAAGCTGAAACTCCAGTACTTTGGCCACCT
>NW_011490432.1:12160-13413 GCF_000754665.1 Bison bison bison | reverse complement strand
ACTCATTGGAAAAGACCTTGATGCCAGGAAAGATTGAAGGCAGGAGGAGAAGGGGACAACAGAGGATGAGATGGTTGGATGGCATCACCGACTCAATGGACACGAGTTTGAGCAAGCTCTGGGAGTTGGTAATGGACAGGGAAGCCTGGCGTGCTGCAGTCCACGGGATCTCAAAGAGTTGGACATGACTGAGTGACTGAAATGAACTACAGATGCAAATTTATCACAGAAACAAGTGCTTCCTTCATATCCGCTACATAGTAAGCATCAAGTAAATATTGGTGAATGAATTAAAGGGATCACAATAGCAAAACAAAAACAAAATCTAATCTTTATAACCACAAATTCCCTCCCAGGAAGATGGAACCTATCAAATAGAAATACATTTTATGCTTCTGAATATTTTTGTGGATCTTAGAGATGCAGGCTTGATGATCAAGCCTGGAGAGACAAACAAATCTGCATAAGAGAAGGTAAGAATCTGAAGTTCTCAGAGCAATTATGGATGGAGGTGGGGAGGTGAGAAGTAGGAGGGGAGAGGAGAAAGCAGCAGGGGTGGGGGTGGCACAGTGGTGTGAGGTTAGAGGCAACATGGGAGAAGAGTGTTGATGAACACCCGGAGAAGGGTGGCCAGGGCACATTTTCAGAGTAGGAATGTCTACTGTTGAACTTGACACTGTGAACACTTTAAAAATGCAAATTCCTCCTCCATAGGTCTATAATTTCAAAATTCTGCATCAAGTCTACTAGCTTTTCAAAGAGTTTCTGGCTTCTTTGCTGGAAAAAACATCCACGATTCACATTTGAGTTGATTCTAGGAGGGAATAGAAAGACAGGACTCCTAGAAGCAGAATCCCAACATCAATGCTGCACATGAGAAGGGACATTCTCCACTGACTGGCAAAAGTCTTAGAAAGGGTGTCAGATGACAAGAAGATATATCATAAGAGTTCATGTCCATTTATCATGCACCCAATGTCTTGGTGATGCCCACTGATCTCTGGGTTACTGGAAGTATTAGAAAGTCCTAATTTTTATAACATAGCAGGAATCTAAAGGCAGGTTTGCCTTCAATGAATGAGATGCTGCAAGAAAAAATATCTCATCATCAGCATGGGCAATGAATTACAAAGAGCTAAATATACTTTTATGGAGGGATGCCGAGGGAAAGGAGTTAGATATTTTAACACATTTCCTGAGAGGAGATGGAAAAAAAAAAAAAAAAAAAGGCTGTGTACCTCACATTGAAGTGA
>NW_011490432.1:9668-10387 GCF_000754665.1 Bison bison bison | reverse complement strand
CTATGGGGTCTCAAAGAATCAGACACGACTGAGCGAGTTTCACTTTCAGCTCATCAGTTCACAGGACCAGCTCTGTGACGCATCCCCAGTCTCTGCAGCTCACAGCAATGCCTTCTCCCTCCAGATAACAGACTTCCAACCCAGTGGCTACAATGTGAGCAGCAGTGTGGCACAGTGGTTCTCGTCCATCAGGTAGTGTTCCTCACATTCCTATTCAATGTTTGGAGGGTGAACCTTTCCCTCTCTCTCCCTGCACACCGGCAGCCAGCTATAAAATTACTCCCTTTAGATAGGAGTCACGTCTCTTCCTCCATCTCTTCACAACCTTCTCTCTGCATGAGGAAGAGCCAGTCATCTCATGGGTTAGTAAGATTCAGACTCAAACCTCCCCAGTGAGAGGGGAGAATGAATGAAACATCTGTGCTCACTTGCACCCTCTACCTGCAGTTCTATCTACACTGTGAGGCAGCTGGGATCCTCCAGGCACAGGGATCTCAGTTCCAACTACTCCCAAGTGCAGGGCCCAGGGTCTAGACTTGCCAAGAAGGAATAGGAGGCCTGTTTTATGTCAAGTCAGCTACTTCAGCCATGAGAGAAGATATTTGTATTTCCTGACTTCAGTGCATATATCTCAGGGAAGACTATGGGAAGGAAGAAATATTCCTCTGCCCTTTTAGGTTCTTCTAACTGGTCTAAGAATTAAATTGACATAAGACAGA
>NW_011490432.1:8872-9568 GCF_000754665.1 Bison bison bison | reverse complement strand
GTATACCTGGGAGAGACCCAGGAGAACTGAGTAACTCAAAAAAATGGCTGAAACCCTCACCTTAAACACCATCTTTAGCTAAAGACAAAAGAGGTAGTGATTTGAGACTTCCAAAAATGGGAGAAGGCAATTCAGAAGGAGATGGAAAAGCAAATGTTTGGTAAATAAATGTTTGCTGGGCCAGGCAGAGACAATGGGACCCAGAGAGGAATTTTAACAAGCAGACTTGGCTAGGTCTGTCCCTGTCTATATACGTAGTTCATACTACAGTCTTATATGTGAGAATAGGTCCCTTCCTGGAACAGGTCCTCCATCCATACTCTTTAGGCAGTTAGTGGGGAGGTCAAAGATTCTTCCTGAGTCCTTTGGGCCTTGATTGTTTGCAGCTTGAAACAACCTACATGTCAAAGAGACATTCTTGGATGGCAAATTTCACTCCTTTACAAAAAATAGCTTAAAAAAACAACAACCCCAAAACACTATTCCCCCTTACACCCAGCAACAGATCATTTTAAACTATAGAAACTTGAGATCTAAGTAGATTATGTAATTGCTCACTTGTTCCTTAACCCCTATGTTTCAGTTTCTTCAGCCTAATTTATTACATTTACACTAACTTTAGGCAGGAACTGTATCATCATTTTTTTTTAAATTAAGACAAGGTATAGGGCTGAGAATATTCAATAATGTATCAAC
>NW_011490432.1:7088-8772 GCF_000754665.1 Bison bison bison | reverse complement strand
TCTTACAATAGGTTGGAAAATTTCCTAATGATCTTCTAATCAGGAAAGAGGACAATCCCTCCCCCCATCTTTGCATGGCGACACCCCTCCATGAAGAACGACAGTGGCGAAAGAGCTAATCCTGAAGGCTATATGAGCCCATCATGGCATTTGGCACAGAGTAGGTATTTAATAGATTCTTGTAGGTTGAACAATAATGACAATTCTACCAAGAAAAAGTAAAGCATGACTCCATGTATTTTATAAACTATTGAATTACACTCCATTGGAGAAGATCTGTTATCCTTAAGACCAAAAAAAGAAAAAAAAGCAGTATTTTTCAAAAGATCAAAAAAATGTATCTAAAATCATTTAATTTCTGGTTTTCCTCCTACTGTGTTTGCTACTGTAACCACTGTGGCCTTCAGGGTCTTCATCTATACAGGGAGAATATTAATAATACCTGGCTCATCTTATAAGGTTGTAGATAGAGTGAAGGAGAGAAAATCCTTCTAGGGTATGCATCTATCACAGCACTTACGAGAATGTGATTTCATTATGTGGCTGCCTCCCACACTAGATTTTGAAATCTTTAAAGCAAAAAAAAATTGTATTCTACTTTGTGTTCACAGTATCTCTTAATATAAAAATCATTAAGTAATGATATAATTAATTCATAGAATAATGAACATACATTTCTCATAGAAGAGCATTATGACATTTATTTCTATACTTATTGTGTGCATATACAAGTCTATATATTGTATATTATTGATCCATATCTATAACTACATTTGCCCTTTGTATCTGCAAATTCTGTATTTGTGGATGCAACCAACAATGGATCAAAAAATACTTGAGGAAAAGAATTCCAGAACGCTCCATAAAGCAAAACTTGAATTGTCCGTGCACTGGCAACTATTTCCACAGTATTTACACTGTACCCACAGACCTCATTCTATTGTGCTTCACAGATACTACGTTTTTTTTTTTGTTTGTTTGTTTTACAAATTGAAGGTTTATGGAAAATCTGTGCTGTCAGATGATTAGTATTTTTAATTTATGGTATGTACATGTTAGGCATAGTGCAATTGCATACTTAACAGACTACAGGACAGTGCAAACATAGCTTTTACATGCTTTGGGAAACCAAGAAATATGTGTGACTCACTGTATTCTAACCTTCACTTTATTGCAGCAGTCTGGAAGTGAACCCACAATATCGCCACAGTGTGCCAGTATTTACAAGCATATACAGAGCTCATTTACATTGTGTTAGGTGTTATATGTGATCTAGAGAGGATTTACCCTTTCATGGATCACAGCCTTGTGGTGGCAGAGGGGCTTGTGTAACTCAGTGAAGCTATGAGCCACACCACACAGGGGCACCCAAGATGGATGGGTCAGAGTACAGAGTTCTGACAAAACATGGTCCACTGGAGAAGGAAATGGCCACCCACTCCAAAACTACTCTCTAGGCAGTAGTTTTGCCTAGAGAACCGCACGGACAGTAAAAAATGCAAAAAGATATGACACGGGAAGATGAGTCCTCCAGGTGGGAAGGTGTCTGATATGCTACTGAGGAAGAGTGGAGAAATAGCTCCAGAAAGAATGAAGCAACTGGGCTAAAGTAGAAACAATGCTCAGTTGTGGATGTGTCTGGTGGTGAAAGTAAAGTTTGATGCTGTAAAGAACAATATTGCAT
>NW_011490432.1:4309-5488 GCF_000754665.1 Bison bison bison | reverse complement strand
ATTCCAGCTGAGCTATTTAAAATCCTAAAAGATGATGCTATTAAAGTGCTGCACTCAACATGTGAGCAGATTTGGAAAACTCAGCAATGGCGATAGGACTGGAAAAGGTCACTTTTCATTCTAATCCCAAAGAAGGACAATGACAAAGAATGTTCAAACTAGCCTACAATTGTGCTCATTTCACATGCTAGCAGAGTAATGCTCAAAATCTTTCAAGCTAACTGTCAGCAGTACATCAACCAAGAACTTCCAGATGTACAAACTGAGTTTAGAAAAGGCAGAGGAACCAAAGATTGAATTGCCCACATTCTCTGGATCATAGAGAAAGCAAGGGAATTTCAGAAAAGCAACTACTTCTACTTCATTGACTATGCTAAAGCCTTTGACTGTGTTAATCACAAAAAACTGTGGAAAATTCTGAAAGAGATGGGAATAGCAGACCACCTTACCTACCTCTTTAGAACCTGTACACAGGTCAAGAAGCAACAATTAGAACTAGACATGGAACAATGGACTGGTCCCAAATTGGGAAAGGAGTGTGTCAAGGCTGTATACTGTCATACTGTTTATTTAACTTATACTCAGAGTTTGGTTCAGTTCAGTTCATTTGCTCAGTCTTGTCCAACTCTTTGTGACTCCATGTACTGCAGCACATGTCCATTGAATTGGTGATGCCATCCAACCATCTTATCCTCTGTCATCCCCTTCTCCTCCTGCGCTCAATCTTTCCCAGCATCAGGGTCTTTTCAATGAGTCAGCTCTTCACATCAGGTAGCCAAACTATCGGGGTTTCAGCTTCAACATCAGTCCTTCCAATGTATATTCAGAACTGATTTCCTTTAAGATAGACTGGTTAGATCTCCTTGCAAGTCCAAGGGACTCTCAAGAGTCTTCTCCAACACCATAGTTCCAAAGCATCAATTCTTCAGTGCTCAGCTTTCTTTATAGTCCAACTCTCACATCCATACATGACTACTGGAGAAACCATAGCCTTGACTAGACAGACATTTGTTGGCAAAGTAACGTCTCTGCTTTTTAATATGCTGTCTGTTGCTGCTAAGTTGCTTCAGTTGTGTCCAACTCTGTGCAACCCCATGGACAGCAGCCCACCAGGCTCCCCCGTCCCTGGGATTCTCCAGGCAAGAACACTGGAGTGGGTTGCCATTTCCTTCTCCCTGT
>NW_011490432.1:3184-3937 GCF_000754665.1 Bison bison bison | reverse complement strand
TGCTTTTTTGATGATCCAGTGGATGTTGGCGATTTGATCTCTGGTTCTTCTGCCTTTTCTAAATCCAGCTTGAACATCTGAAAGTTCATGGTTCACATATTTTTGAAGCCTGGCTGCTTGGAGAATTTTGAGCATTACTTTATTAGCGTGTTAGATGTGTGCACCCTGCTTACTTAACTTATATGCTGAATACATCATGCGAAATGCCAGGCTGGATGAATCACAAGCTGGAATGAAGATCGCTGGGAGAAGCATCAAAATCCTCAGATATTCAGTTGATATCACTCTAATGGCAGGAAGAGAAGACGAACTAAAGCGCTTTTTGATTAGGGTGAAAGAGGAGAATGAGGAAGCTGCCTTGAAAGTCAACATTAATAAAACAAGATAATAGCACCCAATCCCATAACTTCATGGCAAAAAGACAGGGAAAAAGCTGAAACAGTGACAGACTTTATTTTCTTGGGCTCCCAAAACACTGCCTACAATGACTATATCCATGAAATTAAATGACACTTGCTCCTTGGGAAAAAATCTATGACAAACCTAGACTGTGTATTAAAAAGCAGAGACATCACTTTGCCAGAAAAGGTATATATAATCAAAGCTATGGTTTTTCCAGAAGTCACAGACATATGTGAGGTTTGGAGCATAAAGAAGGGTGAGCACTGAAGAATTGATGTTTTTGAACTGTGGTGTTGAAGAATCTTGAGAGTCCCTTGGGATGCAAAGAGATCAAATCAGTCCATCCTAAAA
>NW_011490432.1:0-633 GCF_000754665.1 Bison bison bison | reverse complement strand
TACTTTGGCCACCTCATGCGAAGGACTGACTCATTTGAAAAGACTCTGATACTGGGAAAGATTGAAGGTGGGAGGAGAAGCGGAAGACAGAGGATGAGATGTTGGATGGAATCACTGACTCGATGCACATTAGTTTGAGTAAGCTCCATGCGTTGGTGATGGACAGGGAGGCCTGGTGTGCTGCAGTCCATAGGGTTGCAAAGAGTCGGACACGACTGAGAGACTGAATTGAACTTAACCTGAAAACTGGCTCTTTTCTTTCTTACCATAATAATCTTAATCCATTACCACCATGTCTTGTTCTTTCTGGCAATGGGTGACTCTATTGGAGGTGCAGGCTGAACACAAGGAAGAATGAAAAAAAAAAAAAAGGCACCTCAACACATTTGAAAAATATTACCTATATTACATAAAATTGAACCAATTTGGGTGTCAGATTCAAATCATTAATTTCAAAGATTAACTTCAAATAATTGTTTACAAGGGTAGAGAGTCAACACGTCAGAATTAAAAACATTTGAATCAGTTCTAATGAGGTGGATGAAACTGGAGCCTATTATACAGAGTGAAGTAAGCCAGAAGGAAAAACATCAATACAGTATACTAATGCATATATATGGAATTTAGAAAGAT
>NW_011490431.1:7600-7943 GCF_000754665.1 Bison bison bison | reverse complement strand
CGAAAGTTCAGGAGCTAGATGGAGCTCTAGCCTCAAGAGCATCTCTCAGGCTAAAGGTTACTCAGATAGGAAGCACAGCAGTCTTCTTCCTTTGGTAACACTAGCTCTTAGTGGAGCAGAGGAGGTTCGCCAGTGGCTTTTGTCCCTATTCCTCAGATATTCTTACTGTGAAATCTGTGGGAATGAACTGGAAGGACAGTCCCAAATAACTCGAGGACAAAAATCACTTTTTCCTCACTGACCAGTCTTTCACCATCTCTTTTGCTATTGCTTATACTGGTGTGGTGATGCTTGGAAGGAACATATTGGTTTTATGTTTGTACCGGTTTTATTGTGGTCAGGA
>NW_011490431.1:3962-5066 GCF_000754665.1 Bison bison bison | reverse complement strand
GATTTCTCAGGGGGCACATAAGGTGGTCTGTATTCTCATCTCTTTAAGAATTCTCCATAGTTTGCTGTGATCCACAGAGTCAAAGGTTTTAGTGTAATCAATGAAGCAGAAGTTTTTCTAGAATTCTCTTGATTTTTCTCTTGGTTCACATACTGTTGAAGCCTAGCTTGAAGGATTTTGAGCAAAAGAAATGCAAAAATGCAAAGTGATTGTCTGAAGAAGCCTTACAAATAGCTGAGAAAAGAAGAGAAGCAAAAGGCAAAGGAGAAAAGGAAAGATATACCCATCTGAATGCAAAGTTCCAAAGAGTAACAAGGAGAGATATGAAAGCCTTCTTAAGTGAACAATGCAAAGAAAGAGAGGAAACCAATAGATTGGGAAAGACTATAGATTGCTTCAAGAAAATTAGAGATACCAAGGGAACATTTCATGCAAAGATGGGCACAATAAAGGACAGAAAAGTTATAGACCTAACAGAAGTGTTAGAAGCGTTTTCTGTCTCTTTTATACTTTAATAAAACTTTATTACACAAAAGCTCTGAGCGATCAAGCCTCGTCACTGGTCCCAGATTGAATTCCTCTTCTCTGGGGGCCAAGAATCCCGGCATCTTTCGTGGTTCAGCAACAGCTTTTCATCTTGGAGGCTCATCTGGGATCCTTCAGGACAAGGTAAGGATGCTTGGAGCTCTAGTTCTTTGTTCACTTACCAAACACATTTTCTGCTGTACTTTACTAACTCTACGGTGTGCTTGTGTGAGTGAATGACATGCCCTGCAAGAAGGAAGTGAGGAGCCCTGCTCTGAGATTTCACAGTGACCTCATACGGCTTATGGCAGAAATTCTGTCAGGGGATTATACTGATCTGCCAATGCCAAGAGTCACCCATGCTCTCTTTGAGGGGAGTGGCCAGAAATGGGCTAACCGTGTGGACCAAACTCTCCTTTCTCAGTGAAACTTTCTAGTCTTTTTGACTATTTCATAACTTCCTGGGAATTAGAACTACTAACTTAATCTGTTGGATCATAGACTTTCAAGGGACTTGTGATCTATGCTGTTACTGTGTACTGTTACTTAGGTCCCAAACTTGGATTGGTAGTCAGGAAG
>NW_011490431.1:0-461 GCF_000754665.1 Bison bison bison | reverse complement strand
TGGCTGCAGTCACCATCTGCAGTGATTTTGGAGCCCAAGAAAATAGTCTGTCCCTGTTTCCATTGTTTCACCATCTATTTGCCATGAAGTGATGGGACCAGATGCCATGATCTTGGTTTTTTGAATGTTCCATTTTAAGCCAGTTTTTTCACTCTCCTTCTTCACCTTCATCAATAGGCTCTTTAGCTCCTCTTCACATTCTGCTATAAGGGTGGTGTCATCTGCATATCTGATGTTATTGATATTTCTCTCAGCAATCTTGAGTCCAGCTTGTGCTTTATCCAGCCAGGCATTTCACATGATATATTCTGCATAGAAGTAAATAAACAGGGTGACAATATACAGCCTTGATGTACTCCTTTCCGAATTTGGAACCAATCTGTTGTTCCATGTCCAGTTCTAACTGTTGCTTCTTGACCTGCATACAGGTTTCTCAGGAGGCACATAAGGTGGTCTGTATT
>NW_011490430.1:4341-4745 GCF_000754665.1 Bison bison bison | reverse complement strand
GAAAGGCATAAGTCAAGGCTGTATATTATCACCCTGCTTATCTAACTTAAATTCAGAGTACGTCATGAGAAATGCTTGACTGGATGAAGCCCAAGCTGGAATAATGACAGTTGGGAGAAGTATAAATAATCTCAGATATGCAGATGATACCACCCTTATGGCAGAAAGTGAAGAAGAGCTAAAGAGCTTCTTAATGAAAGTGAAGGAAGAGGGTGAAAAAGTTGGGTTAAAATCAACGTTCAGAAAACTAAGATCATGGAATCTGGTCCCATCACTTCATGGGAAATAGATGGGGAAACAACAAAAAAGTGATAGACTATTGGAGGGGGGGATGTGGTCCAAAGTCACTGCCACTGGTGACTGCAGCCATGGAATTAAAAGATGCTTGCTCCTTGGAAGAAAAT
>NW_011490430.1:0-374 GCF_000754665.1 Bison bison bison | reverse complement strand
TACTGATCAGTCATTTGAAACCACTCCTCCAGGGAAGAGACCAGTAGCCTTTCACAGGAACTTACATTGGCCTAAAAAAAAAAATCTAAGGTAAAATTATATCAATATTTATACAAATAAATAGGAACATTTTTATTCTTACCTGAAAGGACTGAGTTGTGTTAGCTTCCTGATTCAGACAGATTTGGATTTCTTCTCTCATTTTCCATAAAGAGCTCATTCTCTTCAGGAGTTTCTCCTGCAAAATACCCACAGGATTTAGTGACACAGAAGATGACACTGTAAATTTAATCCCCTTATTCATAAGAAAAGGCATTTATTAGTTACACAGAAAACTTGACTTAGGAGGCTGTTGTCAGACTTTTCCACATTAA
>NW_011490429.1:19237-19784 GCF_000754665.1 Bison bison bison | reverse complement strand
CCTGGTCCAGTTTTGGAAAGTTGTACTTTTCTAAGAATTTGTCCATTTCTTCCAAGTTGTCCATTTTATGGCATATAATTGCTGATAGTAGTCTCTTATGATCCTTTGTATTTCTGTGTTTTCTGTTGTGATCTCTCCATTTTCATTTCTAATTTTATTAATTTGATTTTTCTCCCTTTGTTTCTTGGTGAGTCTGGCTAATGGTTTGTCAATTTTATTTATCCTTTCAAAGAACCAGCTTTTGGCTTTGTTGATTTTTGCTGTGATCTCTTTTGTTTCTTTTGCATTCATTTCTGCCCTAATTTTTAAGATTTATTTGCTTCTACTAACCCTGGGGTTCTTCATTTCTTCCTTTTCTAGTTGCTTTAGGTGTAGAGTTAGGTTATTTATTTGGCTTTTTCTTGTTTCTTAAGGTATGCTTGTATTGCTATGAACTTTCCCGTTAGCACTGCTTTTACAGTATCCCACAGGTTTTGGATTGTTGTGTTTTCATTTTCACTCATTTCTATGCATATTTTGATTTCTTCTGTGATTTGTTGGTTATTCA
>NW_011490429.1:15191-16962 GCF_000754665.1 Bison bison bison | reverse complement strand
CCTGAGTTCCAATCAGCAGGTTCAAACAGTTGCTAATTAGGGAAGTAGGGGGATATAGAGACAGGGAGGAGCAGTCAAGAAAACAATAGTGCAGCCTTGGGAGCAAGGTCCCAGTTTTCCCTCAAGGGATACATATAACAATAACTTTGAACTGTTTTGCAGAGACTGAAACCCCTACCAGGTGGAAGAAATTAACAGGTAATGATTGGAAATTGCCCACAAGCACGGTAGACCCCAGACTGGCTATAACCAGGTTGATGATGCTGATTCCCATGTACCTTCCCTACAACCAACCAGAAGAAAATCCATGAGCTGATCACAACCTTTTCTTTGAACCTTTACTATAAAACTCCTCACTACGCACCATCCCCCTAGGTGTGGTCACACAGTTTTGATGGCATAATCCTCCTGTGGCCCCCTTTGCCTGGCAAAGCAATTAAGCTATTCTTTTCTACTTCAGCCAAAGCTCTGTCTCTGAGAATTAATTCTGTGTTGGGGTACAGGGGCTGGATTTGGCTTCATTAGCAGGATGTGTTTTTATCTCCAGCTGGTTCCCAGAACTGAGTTGAAACCCCCTCTCCACAAAAAAAGATGGTTTGTACTTTTAAAAGATGTAAGAAAGGGACACCTAACACATACTTTCTACTTCACAATTTTGCTCAAAGTTGCTTGCTCCTCAATACAGGCATTATTTTTCCGGCTAATGATTTCATTTAAGTAGAAATTGGAAATCCCGTGATACAGGAAATGGGATGGACATTCCAGAGTTTCTGCAAGTTCAGAGAGAAGGCCACCGTGGTATGAATAATAGCAAAGTATGTAACACTGGAACCAAAGATTAACATCTTTCCATCACTTCATGTCCTTCTTAACCTGATAGGCCTGAAAAATATATTAGGTTGTCCAGAATGTCCTTTAATCTTGACTGAGATTCAAGGACTTCTTTGACTATTTAATAGGAAGGCAAATATGCACTCTTGGTGAAAATATCTTTTGTGATTCACTGGGTTATGATGAGGAGTACTGAGTGGGGGTAACTCTTAAACTGTTTTAGAAGTTTTAGGAGAACAGGACAGTGTGATAGAAGAGAGGGAAGGAGGTAGAGGCTGGGAAGAGTCTACATTCTTGCAATCAAATGGAAATGGTGATGCAAGGACATACAGGGAAAAAAGACTATAAAAGAAGTCTCAGACCAGGAAGGACTGTAAAAGCATTCCTTCTCTACTTCTCATGTGAAAGTCCTTTCCCATGCTCATTAAAAAATAAAATAAAAATGAGCACCCTCACAAGCAAACAAAGAAAAGATCAGACAGGGTGGTTTTGAAACTATCCTGCAGTGAGTTGACATAAAATTGGAAAGGCTTTTGAGGAAATAAGAAAGGGTGAGATACTATGAGACACAGTTTGAGTGAGAGATACAATTAAAATAGCCTTTGTGGGCTCTGAGCAAGCCTATGTCCTCCTGATGGCTTTGTCATGACCACCACTGGTGCAACTCAAAGTATTTTCTGCACTCTGGGGTCTCTCCATGAATGAAGGAGGAAACAGAACAGGCTCTATCTTGAAAGCAGGACTCCATCTTGGGCCGGACTGTGGACTTTGAGCTATATGCCCAGTGTCTATGGAAACTACAAACCAACTGGAAAACCAGGCCCCCCCGGAAGGAAGAGCCCCAGGGCTCTCTGAAGCCTAAAAGAATACCCTAATTATCTGTGTAATCGAATAGAATCATACATTTTATTATGCTTATTGGGGTATGACCACAGGCCTA
>NW_011490429.1:14146-15091 GCF_000754665.1 Bison bison bison | reverse complement strand
ATATAAGGTTTTCACAAAAACTGGTCGGGGTCCCACCGGTGTAATAAATTGCACTCCACTATCTGCATTGTCCTTCTGAGTGAGTTTGTTTCCTGGAATATGTGGCTGCAACATGAACAATTTGTTATTGGGCTATAAGAACAACTGTCGATAGCCCATTAGAAACATCTGTAGAAATTTTATAGAGTCCTATTTATGTCTTTTGAGTTTGGTGATAAAAAAGAAGCTTGGGTTCTCTGTGTCTTTTTATTTCATTTTCATAATGCTGAAATTTGATTGTAATTTACATACAATGGGAAAGCGCGGGGTCGTGCGGGATGGTTCCTTCCTCAAGATAGTTTGAGAAGTATTGAGCAACAGAAGGAAACCAGTTTGGTGGAGGGTCCTATGCTGCCTTGCTGGTTCTATTTGATACCATCGCTATATGAAAAAGGCCCCGAATTGGGAACCTTGGGCTCTTCTGAGCTACTCTCTGCTGTGAGCTGCTATACTTGTTCTCTCTCTCTCTCTCCATATTGCTATAAAATAGGACTAAGCCAGTTCAGAGTGTTGAGAATAAAAAGATATGCGAGTCAATTGGGAGAACAATATGGGTGCTGAGTTGAATAGGTATACCTCTGGTCTACATGCTGCCTGACTCTGAGCAGGACCAATCTACAATTCAAGATGAAAGTCAACCTTACTAAAGGAAGTAGTGGTACCTGCTACAATAGGAATGGGCCTCAAAGATTATATTCAGTGAAAGAAGCCAGATATAAAAGAATACATATTGTATGAGTGCATTGGGTATGAAATGTCCAAAAAGGCACACATACAGAGACAGAAAATAGATGAATGGTTCCTTGGGTTGGGGTGGGAAACAGGAGTGATGGTAACATGGACATGAGATTTATTTTCAGAATCGTGGAAATGTGTCCAAATTAGATTGTTGTGATGACTGTACTA
>NW_011490429.1:9273-11331 GCF_000754665.1 Bison bison bison | reverse complement strand
AGGGCTGATCTCCTTCAGAATGGACTGGTTGGATCTCCTTGCAGTCCAAGGGACTCTCAAGAGTCTTCTCCAACACCACAGTTCAAAAGCATCAATTCTTCGGTGCTCAGCTTTCTTCACATATTAAGGAAATGCAAATTATAACCATAAAGACCTAGCACTACAGACTGATTATAGTGGCAAAAAAAATTTTTTTTAATAGTGATAATATCAAATGTTGATGAGGATATAGAGAAATTGGGTCACTCATGCATTGCTGGCAGAAATGTAAATAGTACTGCTACTCTGGAAAACATTTTGACAGTTTCTTACAAAAAGTGAACAAGTGCTTACCATACAATCCAGCAATTTGGCTTTTAGACATATATTCAAAGCAATGAAAGCTATGTTTAGACAAAACTCTGTATATAAGTGTTCATACTAGCTGTATTTGTAACAGTCAAAAACTGGGAACAATCCAGAGGCCATTCAAGGGTGAATGGTTAAACATATTGGTACGTCCATACCATGGACTACCACTCTGCAATGAAAAGGAACAGCTATTGATACAGTTGATACAGGCAGCAACTTAGGTAAATCTCATGGGTATCATGCTGAGTGAAAAAAAAAAAAAGCCAGTAACAAAAGGTTACATGCAATATGATTCTATTTACATAGCAGCTTTGAAGAGACAAAATGATAGAAATGAAGAACAGAGTAGCAGTTGCCAGAGGTTAGGAACTGGGGTGGGATTGGAGGGGTGGGTGAATGTGTCTATAAAAGGGTAGCTCAAGGCATCCTTGTAGTGATGGATCTATTCTTCACTTGACTCTGATGATGGATATACAAATGTACACATGTGACAATGTTGTAAAGAACTAAAAAAAAATGTGCACATGCACACTGAGGAATATAAATACTATTGTGGATTGTATCAATGTTGATGTCCATGGTAATATTATAAATATGGTTAATGTACCACTGGGATAGAGCTGAGTTAAGGATGCACATATATTATAGCTTATAACTACATGTGAATTTATAATTATCTCAAAAAAAGGTTAACTGAAAAAAATGAGTATCTAGGAATACTTTAAAAATATATCACATTAAAGCAAATATGCAACTTAAGATTAAGGTCTACATAATGGAAGTGAAACTGTCAGAGCAAGCGTTGAAAGTTGAGAATTCATTCAGATTTCTTTCCTTACTTATTATCTTAGGCTTACTGATGCCTATAGTTACATTTTCTTTTGACTATCTTCAGGATTCTGTCATTTTGTCTTATCCTGAGGGCACAGACCTGAGAGAGTTTCCCATTTATCCTCCTCTAGGTAGCTTCACTAAATAGCCAAGATTAATTTTGGGTGAACCTTTCATTCTCTCAGGCTCTAAACCCTTACTGTTACACTTAGATCTGTCTTTCCCTCTTGTTTCTTCCAACAGTAACATGGATTCACTATTTCTCACTCGATGCTATAATATATTGCTTATCATTCATCTTAATTTTCTAAATGTTATTAACCATAACTTTTAAAACTATGGAGCTATGTGGACAAACAATAAAAAGGCTACTCTTCAGTTTCATCACCAAATTACTCCCATTTTCTCCCCACATGAAGTTATTTGGAGGTTCAATGGATAATCTAAAACTTAAATTTATGTTTATAAACCAACTACATACAAATTATTGGTGGACTGGCTTAAAACAAATAATTGTTACAGGAAAAAAATATAGAATAATTTAAATAAAGATAAAAGACCTAAATACAAGTCTATAATTTAATACCAAATATAATTTATAGTAGAGGGTATTATTGAGCTATGCTGAAAATTAGATGTGAAGATGATACCACATGAACACTACAGAAAAGTAAGCCTGAAAAAAATATAGAGAGCCAGCATATAGAGAGACATTTAAGTAAGGCTCTACTGAAGAGTGCCTGACCAGGCATCCTGAAAGCTGGCTAAGGCGAAAGACCTTGATTTTGTTGGATATAAAAAAGTCAAGGTGATACTGCCAGTACACAAGTTAACTTATTTCTACAATGGAGATGCTTCTCTTTGGACAGTTGAATT
>NW_011490429.1:5311-5791 GCF_000754665.1 Bison bison bison | reverse complement strand
TCCCTCACCATTTGACTTGATGTAATGGAACCTTATTGTGACTCCAACAGAATATTTAAAAATGAACTCTTAGGAAAACATCCCTTGGGTCAGAATGAGCAGGGCTGTTTAAAATAAAATAAAATAAATGAACATAGGCAACCTAAGGGATTGCCTCTTGGAATAGAGTGGGCGGTGTTATCAATTTTATAGGTGTGAGAACATAAATTAAAGGGGATTCCTATTCTGTTCCCACAATAGTACTTAGACTGAAATATCTGATTTTGTACAAAAAGGTATATTGAGTAATTTTGTGATTAACATATAAATATTTCCGAGAGTACTGTTACTTCCTGGTGTTATACCTCCTAAATGAGTTTACTAAACATGGAGCATGAGGAACAATTCTCTTCCATTGTTTATTCAAGAGAATAATGTTTATTTTATCCCAGGTTTTGTTTTATGCCCAATCCCTTCAAGGCTTGGATGCAATTTAGCATT
>NW_011490429.1:4699-5211 GCF_000754665.1 Bison bison bison | reverse complement strand
TGTGTGTGTGTTTGTGTATGTGTATGTGTGTGTGTGTGTGTGCTGTGACAGGCACTAGATGTCAAGAAATTCAATTTGAGGTCATAAAGGAAACCCAAAGTTATGTTTCCCTGATTTGCAGAATAAAAGCATCTGATACCAAATGAATAGGTGTGAAAATTGATATTGTGTGTGAAAATTAAATAGCACATGTTGAATTTTTGCAGGAACAATTCACCTCCACATGAAAATCATCTTTAGAAGAGTTCCTGCAAACAGGAACTTCTGTTTAAGCATAAGTCTGAAGACTTAACTCAGAAAGTAACATATTCTAGCTCAGAATTTTGTAGTATTATATGTGGATGATGTTTTACTCAAACATAATTCTGGAGAAGAGAAAATTCTCACCATTTGCTTTTTTTTTTTTTGGCTATGCCACATGGCATGAGGGATCTGTTCCCTGACCAGGGGCCAACCTGAGCCCCTTGCAGCAGAAGCACAGGGTCCTAACCAATGAACCACCAGGGAATTCC
>NW_011490429.1:0-550 GCF_000754665.1 Bison bison bison | reverse complement strand
AATATTGCAAAACAATCATCCTTCAATTAAAAATAAATAAAATTAAAAAACTAAATCCTTCCTTACAGATTGCAAGTGTTTGCATGACAGAAGTAGAACTGCTCTACTTAAAAAATTTGTTGTTAATATTCTTCTACACACAAACACACACACACATGAAGGACTTAGTTGATAAAACACTCTGTTCAATAGATCCTTAATTAATGGCCATTTTAGTGAGAATTCTCAGCCCCAAAGTCTTAAGAGTTTTAGAGGAATGGCTCTCTAGGTGCAGGATTTCCAGCCCAAGACCAGTTCAGTGGGTGTGGCCATTTTGTCAGGAGGCTCAGTTCAGTTCAGTTCAGTTCAGTTGCTCAGTCATGTCCGACTCTTTGCAACCCCATTGGCTGCAGCATGCCAGGCCTCCCTGTCCATCACCAACTCCTGGAGCTTGCTCAAACTCACGTCCATGGAGTAGGTGATGGCATCCAGCCATCTCATCCTCTGTCATCCCCTTCTCCTCCTGCCTTCAATCTTTCCCAGCATCAGGGTCTTTACAAATGAGTCAGAT
>NW_011490428.1:5108-5776 GCF_000754665.1 Bison bison bison | reverse complement strand
GAGAACCCCATGAGCAGTATGAAAAGGCAAAAAGATAGGACACTGAAAGATGAACTCCCCAGGTCGATATGTGCCCAATATGATACTGGAGATCAGTGGAGAAATAACTTAAGAAAGAATGAAGGGATGGCGCCAAAGCAAAAACAACACCTGGTTGTGGATGTGACTGGTGATAGAAGCAAGGTCCAATGCTGTAAACAGCAATATTGCATAGGAACCCGGAATATTAGGTCCATGAATCAAGGCAAATTGGAAGTGGTCAAACTGCAGATGGCAAGAGTGAACATCAACATTCTAGGTATCAGCCAACTACAGTGGACTGGAATGAGTGAATTTAACTCAGATGACCATTTCATCTACCACAGTGGGCAGGAATCCCTTAGAAGAAATGGAATAGCCATCATAGTCAATGAAAGAGTCCGAAATGCAGTACTTGGATGCAATCTCAAAAAAGACAAAATGATCTCTGTTCGTTTCTAAGGCAAATCATTCAATATCATGGTAATTCAAGTCTATGCCCTGACCACTAACGCTGAAGAAGCAGAAGTTGAACAGTTCTATGAAGACATACAAGACCTTTTAGAACTAACACCCAAAAGAGATGTCCTTTTCATTATAGGGGACTGGAATGCAAAAGTAGGATGTCAAGAAACACCTGGAGTAACAGG
>NW_011490428.1:855-1236 GCF_000754665.1 Bison bison bison | reverse complement strand
TTCTCTCCTCATGTCTGTGTCTTCACTGTCATGGGGGCTTTCGAGTTTCAGTTTAAGCAACCCCTGACCTGTTCCCTCACCCTATCCCATCCATCCCAGCCCAAACCCTGAGACATGCTATGATGCTTCAGCATCTTCAGTGAAATATTACTCAGGGTATAAGCCCAGCTCCTCCACTCTCCCAGCCCTGTGAAAGGCTCTCCAGGTATTACTTCTGGGGAGAACAGCTGGTAAGTCATCACGTGCTCTGACCCTTACTGAGAACCACGCTGTGAAATCAAAACACGTGGAAAAATACCTGGATGTGTCTTGAACACTTAGTAAAAGCAGTTTACCCGTTGGGGCAGTTCTAAAACCCACATTCGCATGCAGCCCTAGGCG
>NW_011490428.1:0-755 GCF_000754665.1 Bison bison bison | reverse complement strand
AGGGCCTTGCACAGGCGCCGGTTCACTTTCTGGATTTTTCAGAGGCAAGGGGGCGGATCCTGGTAGTGCCCAGGGCCCCAGGAGCAGGGTGGGACTGGAGGCCACTGAGAGTGAAGGCTGGAAAGCTTCCAGAACCTCCTGCAATGTGAGAAGAGTCCGGGGTGGGAGTTGATGAGGAGCTACGTGTGGGCAGGCGACTCAGGGGAAGGAAGGTTGAGGGGACACCTGATTCCCCGAGTGATTAGCCGAGTGCTGAGGAAACAGGCCAACATCCTGGTCCAGCTCTGCTGTGCAGAGGGAGAGAAATTTGCCTAGAGTCACAGGGCTGCTGATTAAGAGCCGGAGGTTCAGAGTTGGGCATCTGTCTCCCGAGCCATCAGAGTGAACCACTGGACTTGGATGTGGTCAGGGAAATTAACAACACGGAAAGAAAAGGTGGTCATGACTCACATGTACAACCCCCAACTTAAAGAAGGTTACAGTAACTTGTTCAATCCAGTGAAGAATTAAAGACCCAAAACAGGTTTCCCAGGGAAGCAAATATTGCCTCAATACTGTATTATCAAAGCCTTCCTCTGAATATCAGACACACCAGACACCAGGATCACAAGAAACGGTTTACTGGTAAAACTCTTATCTAGTATCTACAGAATATATACTGCTGCTGCTAAGTTGTGTCAGTCGTGTCCAACTCTGTGTGACCCCATAGACGGCAGCCCACCAGGCTCCTCTGTCCCTGGGATTCTCCAGGCAAG
>NW_011490427.1:64884-65475 GCF_000754665.1 Bison bison bison | reverse complement strand
TTGACCTGCATATAGATTTCTCAGGAGGCAGGTAAGGTAGTCTGGTATACCCATCTCTTGAAAATTTTTCTCACTTTGTTGTGATCTAGACAGTCAAAGGCTTTGGTGTAGTCAATAAAGCAGAAGTAGATGATTTCTGGTATTCTCTTGCTTTTTCAATGATCCAACAGATATTAGCAATTTGACGATCTGGTTCCTCTGCCTTTTCTAAATCCAGCTTGAACATCTGGAAGGTTTCAGTTCACATATTGTTGAGGCCTCACTTGGAGAATTTTGAGTATTACTTTACTAGTTCATGAGATGAGTGTAATTGTGCGGTAGTTTGAGAATTCTTTGGCATTACGTTTCTTGAGGATGGGAATGAAAACCAACATTTTCCAGTCCTGTGGTCCCTGCTGAATTTTCCAAATTTGTTGGCATATTGAGTGCAGCACTTTAACGGCATTATTTTTTAGGATTTGGAATAGCTCAACTGGAATTCCATCACCTCCACTAGTTTTGTTCATAGTGATGCTTACTAAGGCCCACTTGACTTCACATTACAGGATGTCTGGCTCTAGGTCAGTGATCACACCATCGTGGTTATGAGTC
>NW_011490427.1:59871-61541 GCF_000754665.1 Bison bison bison | reverse complement strand
CCGTAAGAAAATAAAGTCTCTCACTGTTTCCATTGTTTCCCATCTATTTGTCATGAAGTGATGGGACCAGATGCCATGATCTTAGTTTCCTGAATGTTGAGTTTTAAGCCAGCTTTTCACTCTCCTTTTCAGTTTCAACAAGAGGCTCTTTAGTTCTTCTTCACTTTCTGCCATAAGGGTAGGGTCATCTGTGTATCTGAGGTTAGTGGTATTTCTCCCCACAATCTTGATTCCAGCTTGTGCTTCATCAAGCCAGGTATTTCACATGATGTTCTCTGAATATAAGATAAATGAAAAGGGTGACAATATAGTCTTGACATACTCCTTTCCCGATTTGGAACCAGTCTCTTGTTCTATGTCTGGTTCTAACCATTGCTTCTTAACCTGCATACAGATTTCTCAGGGGGTAGTTAAGGTGGTCAGTCATTCCCATCTCTTGAAGAATTTTCCCCAATTTGCTGTGATCCACACAGTCAAGGACATTGGCATAGTCAGTAAAGACAAGGTAGATATTTTTCTGGAATTCTCTTTCTTCTTCGATGAGCCAGTGCATATTGGAAATTTGATGTTTGGTTCCTCTGCCTTTTCTAAATCCACCTTGAATATCTAGAAGTTCATGGTTCACATACTGCTGAAGCCTGGCTTGGGGAATTTTGAACATTATTTTGCTAGTGTGTGAGATGAGTATAATTGTGAGGTAGTCTAAGCATTCTTTGGGATTGCCTTTCTTTGGGATTGGAATGAAAACTGACCATTTCCAGCCCTGTGACCACTGCTGAGTTTCCTGATTTGCTGGCATATTGAGTGTAGCACTTTCACAGCAACATATTTTAGGATTTGAAGTAGCTCAACTGAAATTCTAGCACCTCCACTAGCTTTGTTCATAGTGATGTATCCTAAGACCCACTTGACTTCACATTCCAGGATGTCTGGCTCTAGGTGAGAGATCACACCATCGTGGTTATCTGGGTCATAGCGATATTTTTTGCATAATTCTTCCATGTATTCTTGCCACCTCTTCTTAATATCCTCTGATTCTGTTAGGTCCATACTATTTCTGTCCTTATTGTGCTCATCTTTGCATGAAATGTTCCCTTGTTATCTCTAATTTTCTTGAAGAGATCTCCAGTCTTTCCCATTCTATTCTTTTCCTCTTTCTCTGCATTGATCACTGAGGAAGGCTTTCTTATCTATCCTTGCTATTTTTTGGAACTCTGCATTCAAATGGATATATCTTTCCTTTTCTCCTTTGCCTTTACCTTCTTTTCTTTTCTCAGCTATTTGCAAGGTGTCCTCAGACAACCATTTTGCTTTTTTTTATTTCTTTTTCTTAGGGATGGTCTTGATCCTTGCCTCCTATACCATGTCCTAACATCTGTCCATAGTTCTTCAGGCACTCTGTATATCAGACCTAATCCCTTGAATCTATTTGTCACTTCCACTGTATTGTCGTAAGGGATTTGATTAAGGTCATACCTGAATGGTCTAGTGGTTTTCCCTACATTTTTAAGTCTGAATTTAGCAATAAGTAGTTCATGATATGAGACTACCTAACAGTTGCACACATCTAACACATTAGTAAAGTAATGCTCAAAATACTCTAAGCCAGGCTTCAGCAATATGTGAACCATGAACTTCCAGATGTTCAAGCTGGTTTTAGAAATGGCAGA
>NW_011490427.1:54725-57527 GCF_000754665.1 Bison bison bison | reverse complement strand
TGACCTTTATTGTCATATCTTTGCATGAAATGTTCCCTTGGTATCTATAATTTTCTTGAAGTGATCTCTAGTCTTTTCCATTCTTATTTTTCCCTCTATTTCTTTGCATTGATCACTGAGGAAGGTTTTCTTATCTCTCTTTGTTATTCTTTGAAACTCTGCATTTGAATGAATATATCTTTCATTTTATCCTTTGCCTTTAGCTTCTCTTCTTTTCTCAGCTGTTTGTAAGGCCTCCTCAGACAACCACTTTGCTATTTTGCATTTCTTTTTCTTGGGGATTATCTTGATCACTGCCTTTTGTACAATGTCACGAACCTCTGTCCATAGTCGTTCAGACACTCTTTCAGATCTAATCCCTTGAATCTATTTGTCACTTTCATTGTATAATTGTAAGGGATTTTATTTAGGTCATACCTGAATGGTCTAGTAGTTTTCCCTACTTTCTACAATTTAAGTGTGAATTTTGCAATATGCAGTTCATGATCTGAGCCAGTCAGCTCCACCTTGTTTTTGTTGACTGTATAGAGCTTCTCCATCTTTGTCTGCAAAGAATATAATCAATCTGATTTCAGTATTGACCATCTAGTGATGTCCATGTGTAGAGTCATCTCTTGCGCTTTGGAAGAGGATGTTTGCTATGACCAGTTCTCTTGGGAAAACTCGGTTAGCCTTGACCTGCTTCATTTTGTACTCCAAGGTCAAACTTGCTTGTTACCAAGGATCTCTTGACTTCCTACTTTTACATTCCGTTCCCCATATGATGGAAAGGACATATTTTTTTGATGTAATTCTTAAAGGTCTTGTTGATCATCACAGAACCACTCAACCTCAGCCTCTTCAGCATTAATGGTTGAAGCATAGACTTGGATTAGTGTAACACTGAATGGTTGCTTTGGAAGGAACAGAAATCATTCTGTCATTTCTGAGATTGCACTCAAGTACTGCATTTCAGAATCTTGTTGATTATGAGGGATACTCCATTTCTTCTAAAGGATTCTTGACCACAGTAGTAGATATAATCCTCTGACTTTTGCAAATAGATGGGGAAAACTGGAATCAGTGACAGACTATTTTTTCTTGGGCTCCAAAATCACTGGAGCTGGTGACTGCAGCCATGGATTAAAAGATGCTTGCTCCTTGGAAGAAAAGCTATGACAAACTTAGACAGCATATTAAAAAGCAGGGAAATTATTTTGCCAACACAAGTGTGTATAGTCAAAGCTATGGTTTTTCCTGTAGTCATGCATGGATGTGAGATTGGACATAAAGCTGAGCACTGAAGAATTAATGCTTTTGTACTGTGGTGTTGGAGAATACTCTTGAGAGTCCCTTAGACTGCATGGATATCAAACCAGTCAATAGCAAAGAAAAACAGTTTGAATATTCATCAGAAGGATTGATGCTGAAACTGAAGTTCCAATACTTTGCCCACCTGATGGGAAGAACCGACTCTGGAAAAGACCGTGTGCTGGGAAAGATTGAATATGCGAGGAGAAAGGGACGACAGAGGATGAAATGGTTGGATGGCATCACTGACTCAATGGACATGAGTTTGAGCAGGCTCTGGGAGTTGGTGATGGACAGGAAAGCCTGGTGAGTGGCAGTCTTTAGGGTCAGAAAACTTACACATGACTGTGTGACTTAAATGAACTGAACTGATAGTGAGACAATATTTAAACTAACATTATAAAGCATCCTTATTCATTGAAAATGTGCAATACATAAAAAACTACCTCAAAAGAATCAGAAAACTCCTTTCTACCTTAAATGTCCAAGCTAAGCTCTATGGATCCTGACATATTCTATGTTTTCAAAATAATAATCTGTGTCTAGATAACTGAGTACCTAAAAATCATAAGTCCTTATTAAATGTGTTTAATGAGAGAATAAATGACTTAACTCAGCTTTTTTTTTTAATTTCTGGTCAGAAATTTTTAAGAGAAGAATATACATACTTATTCAATTTAAAAAGAAAATCATTATCTTGTATTTATTTTTTTGGCTGTACCTAGGAGGCTGAAAGAGAAGAATTTGAAACAGAAAATCCCAAACACTGAAAAAATTTTCCATTTATCTAACACAATTATACTTTATAAATGTCTTGATTTTATAATACTGCCATCAGAAGCAGATTAATTTTTAGCATTCTTTGCTTGCATAATTTTCATTTAAGATGTTGTATTTTCTTTTATAAAAAAAAAAAAAAAAAAGATGTTGTATTTTGCTTCTTAAAGGAATCTTCTAAGTTATATATGCTCCAGTCTCCAAAAATCAGGGATCAGATCCATACCTGACTAACTTTTAGCTCATTAGTATTTAATGTCTCAGTCTTGGAGAAATTCTAACTTACCTGACACAACTGCCAAACTGATATTTCCTCTTTTCTTTTCCCTCAAAACTCCAACTTACGCATTTCGGCCTTCCTTCTTCTGTAACTTCACTTCTCAAAAGTAGCCAATTCTTTTCCTAGCCCATAAAATTAAGTCCTCAACCTGATCTTTGATGTCACCTACAAGATAACCACAGGTTCCCCACTTTTACTTTTCTGCTGCTGCTGCTGCTAAGTCACTTCAGTCGTGTCCGACTCTGTGCGACCCCAGAGATGGCAGCCCATCAGGCTGCCCCATCCCTGGGATTCTCCAGGCAAGAATACTGGAGTGGGTTGCCATTTCCTCCTCCAATGCATGAAAGTGGAAAGTGAAAGTGAAGTCGCTCAGTCGTGTCCGACTCTTAGCGACCCGATGGCTTGCAGCCTTCCAGGCTCCTCTTTCCATGAGATTTTCCAGGCAAGAGTACTGG
>NW_011490427.1:49030-53082 GCF_000754665.1 Bison bison bison | reverse complement strand
AACCAGTCCATTCTGAAGGAGATCAGCCCTGGGATTTCTTTGGAAGGAATGATGCTAAAGCTGAAACTCCAGTACTTTGGCCACCTCATGGGTAGAGTTGACTCATTGGAAAAGACTCTGATGCTGGGAGGGATTAGGGGCAGAAGGAGAAGGGGACGACAGAGGATTAGATGGCTGGATGGCATCACTGACTCGATGGATGTGAGTCTGAGTGAATTCTGGGAGTTGGTGATGGACAGGGAGGCCTGGTGTGCTGCGATTCATGGGGTCTCAAAGAGTCAGACACGACTAAGCTACTGAACTGATCTGAACTGAAGAAACCGATCTCTAGCTTGTGCAACATTTGCCTTAGAATGCTTCACTTTCCTAAAAGTGGCTATGCTTACTCAAGATTTATTGGTGCTGGTTATGGGACAAAGAGTTAAAGACCAGGATCTCTAATAAACCTTGTATCCATATTCATGAAGAGATGATAATATGCAAATCATCATAAGATATTTATTTCTTACTCAAGAGTACAAGTATGAATGTAAAAGATTTATTTGATTCCACTAAGCTGGATGGTATCACCGACTCAATGGACATGAGTTTGCGTGAACTTCAGGAGTTGGTGATGGACAGGGAGGCCTGGCATGCTGCGATTCATGGGGTCGCAAAGAGTCGGACAGGACTGAGCGACTGAACTGAACTGAAAGGTGTATTGTTATTGTTCTATTGTGCATTGTACAGAAAAAGGAATGCAATTGAGAAAAGATTGTAAATTTTTGACTGAAGAAGGGGATTTCTGGTGAATATACATAGTTTGGCTAAATGTGAGGTTTAAGACACCCCATTGCCTGTTTCTTAGATGGTGTTTTAGAGTCTCAAGAGCTCACAATTTCTCATTTTCCATCAGGTTACTTCCTTTTAGTTACTCCAGAATTAAAATAATAATAATAACAAACACTGAAAAACAAGTACCTGTAACAATGTTCTCCACCTTCATAAATATCCTTCCATTACAATTATGTTCATATCAATGCCTATGCTTGCAGGATTTCCTGAGTCTTCACTTACATGAGACTTCTTCATCCCTTGATCTTTGATTCTGTTATTTCATTTTCCTTTAAATTTTAATATTTCTAAATTATTCTCCATCAAATTAGTTTACAATTTGAAGACATTTCTCTAAAGACAATTTTATTTTGTTTTTTTACATTGTGACTCTGAAAATCTTCCAGATAGGGGTTAAAAGTACAGAGAACAATGGTGAAAATTTGGTAACAGTGGAGGGGGTAAGAAGAGGTCTGGTTCAGGATAAGTTATTTTAATAATTTCCCGACTAGTCACCTTGCTTCCAGGCTTGCCCCTCTTCAATCTAATTCTAAACACTGCTGCCACAGTGACTGTATTAAAATGTAAGTCAGGTCATGTTGACTAATCAAATTTTTTCCCACCTCCATAATCTTTCCAACCTCATTTCCTACTGTTCTCAATTCCTGAGTCTCCCTGACTCTTCACTATTTAGATATATTTTATCCAGTTGCTTGGTTACCACCACACCACCACTATCCTCACACACAGAGAGACCCACAGAACACAAAGTAGATTGTTAGGTCCATGATAACAGGGGTATCTGTCTGTTTTACTCATTATTGCACCCTTATTGTCTTAAAATAGTAGTTGGCAGTTGGTATCTGGTTGACACATCGAAGGCCATTGATAAAAATCTGTTGAACAATGGGACTGTTTTGGCTGAAATTATATAATCTAAGCAGCTTCAGGAGAATCTGAACTCAGTTCTATTGTTTTAGCTACTATACCAAGTAATACATTTTCAGCTACAATAATAGAATAAAGAACTCAATAAAGAAAATATATTATCTTACAAAACAAGAAATGCACTGTACAGAGAGAGATTTTCCCGTTTTCTTTAAAACATGCTTCTATTGAGAGTATTTTCTCCCCAGATGGCCATCTGTTATTTATTTTATTGTATTGATTTTAAAACTATTCAGGAGTTATTTACCTCCAAAGTTTTCAGGGAAGTGATATTATATTTCTTATCCTTCATGCCATAGGCACTTAATTCTTTTGATCACCTTTCATCTATTAGTGTCCATAATTTTATAACTTCCTTGATGTATTGTTGTCAGTTCCTAAGTCGTGTCCAACTCTATGACACCATGGACTGCAGCATGCCAGGCTTCCCTATCCTTCACTATCTCCCAGAGTTTGCTCAAATACATATTAATATGTATACATATATACATACACATATGCTTTCGCATTTTACTAAAACTTGGCATGCTCAACTTCTTGTTTCTGTGCATCATTTTTCTACATTACCAGATTGATTGATCTTTTCCTTATCTGAAGCTAAAGATTTTTCCCACATTTCTCCCTATATGTCAAAGCTGTTTTGTTTTCCTGTTGTTACTTCACAGTCAACAGTGGTGTCAGTGTGACAGTTTCCAATCTGCTATCATCTGTTACTATCGTTAGTTTGGTATTATTTACTCCCTTTTAGCTCACTAAAAAAGATGCTGGATAAATAGGACCATACGTCAACTATCTAGAGACAATATGGTTAGAGTTTCCAGTTTTCATTATCTTTTATTCTTGGTGTTTGTGTTATACTGCAGCTTGTATCTAAACTTGAGAAGCAAATGTCCTTTATGCAGACATAATTCCTTTAATCCATTCTACATCTGGTTCTTTTAAATCCATAAACAATTTGTCATATGCATTCAACAGGATATTTCATTCATGATCCAATAATAGTAATTTTTTGAGTTGGTGTTAGTGCAATTCCAGAGTAACTTGCTTTATTGCATTTCTTTTTCTTCCAAACAGCATATGGATACCATGGGCATGGGAAGCACAAAGGTTAAATGTCATTGTTTGCACTTCTGCTTATAGAATAATTGTGGTGTTCTCACAACCTACTATTTTCTATATCATTTTGGCTTCATCATTTCTTCCTTTTAACTTCAGTTGATCTTATTTCCCTTCACATTTATCAAAGATTTATCTAGTTTGCTTTCAAAACACATTCCCGTTTCCTCCAATTATTTCTTCCCTTTGTTTTCCAGTTTATCTATATTCCGACTACAACTCTATTCCAGGGCAAGTCTTGCAAAAGCGTGCCTCCCTTCATTTTCGTATCTACCATTGTTTTGAGATATGAATATCTGGAGGCAGAAATCTTATCATATTCTTCTTTATTCTTTGGTGTTTAGCATACAGTAGACACGCAGTAGAAGTTAGCTGACTGAATAAATGACTTAATGGCTTGCTTATTTATCAGAACATCAGTAGAAATGATTATTTGAATGAATTAACTTTCTGTAAGGAATATACATCAGAGTGGTTTCCTCCAAATTAGTCATATTTGTTAATGTTTTTATGAGAAAATGCCAGCTTGCCTTGCTTCTTTGTTCATAAAATGAACAACAACAACAAAAAAACAATGCATAATCAGTTACTGTTATTATTTTAACCACAGAGCCCCTTAGCTAACAATGTTTATTTTTTAAAATGGAAAACAAATGTCAAGGAAGTGAAACATAGCATATTTTTTAAATCCCTTAATATTTTCTGATTTCAATAAAATATCAAACTGATATCCACCACAATGAATCTACAGTCATTAGATTGATGACTTTTGGATAGTTTCCATCTTGTGTTTCCAAGCACAGATCCAATTACATGTAGTAGATAATGTTTTTAAATATGTATTCAGTTCAGTTCAGTTCAGTCGCTCAGTCATGTCTGACTCTTTGTGACCCCACAAACCTCAGCACGTCAGGCCTCCCTGTCCATCACCAAGTCCCAGAGTCCACCCAAATCCATGTCCACTGAGTCAATGATTCCATGCAACCATCTCATCCTCTATCGTCCCCTTCTCTTCCTGCCCCCAATCTTTCCCAGCATCAGGGTCTTTTCAAATGAGTCAGCTCTTCGCATCAGGTGGCCAAAGTATTGGAGTTTCAGCTTCAATATCAGTCCTATCAATGAACAACCAGGAGTGATCTCCTTTAGGATGGGCTGGTTGGACCTCCTTTCAGTCC
>NW_011490427.1:47469-48072 GCF_000754665.1 Bison bison bison | reverse complement strand
TATACAGCCTTGACATACTCCTTTTCCTATTTGGAACCAGTCTGTTGTTCCATGTCCAGTTCTAACTGTTGCTTCCTGACATGCATATAGGTTTCTCAAGAAGCAGGTCAGGTGGTCTGGTATTCCCATCTTTTTCAGAATTTTCCACAGTTTGTTGTGATCCACACAGTCAAAGGCTTTGGCATAGTCAATCAAGCAGAAATAGATGTTTTTCTGGAACTCTCTTGTTTTTTTGATGATCCAGCAGATGTTGGCAATTTGATCTCTGGTTCCTCTGCCTTTTCTAAATTCAACTTGAACATCTGAAAGTTCACGGTTCACGAATTGCTGAAGCCTGGCTTGGAGAATTTTGAGCATTACTTTACTAGCATGTGAGATGAGTGCAATTTTGTGGTAGTTTGAACATTCTTTGGCATTGCCTTTCTTTGGGATTGGAATGAAAACTGACCTTTCCAGTCCTCTGACCACTGCTGAGTTTTCCAAATTTGCTGGCACATTGACTGCAACACTTTCATAGCATTATCTTTCAGGATTTGAAATAGCTCAACTGCAATTCCATCACCTCCACTAGCTTTGTTCGTAGTGATGCTTCCTAAGGCCCAC
>NW_011490427.1:39511-47369 GCF_000754665.1 Bison bison bison | reverse complement strand
TCACCTCTACTAAGACATCTGGAATTAAAGATATAATTTAAAGCTGTGTGATCTTTGCTATAAAAACTAAACATTAAATCAAGTCTACCACCCTTTCTTTCATACCAAGTTATCTTCAAAAAGTCAGGACATCATCTACATTATCATATAGCATCATGCATATTATTTCTTAATATGTTAGGTTTCATTTTTCTCTCTAGCTGACTCTGTCCTTTTTCTGCTGTTTGAAATAATAAAATTTTAACTCCTTTGATGTAAAGATACCCACACCTTGCATAAATCAGGTATGGTAAGACACATAGAAAGATAATCTTGGAAAGACTATCATGAAGAAAGAAGATTTTTATACTTAGAGATCCCTAGAAATGGGATAACAGCACACCTTGTAAAGTCACACAGGGAAGTATCAAGTGTTGGTCAGGAGACTGAGGGAGTAAGAAGAAATATGGGCAAGAGCCTTTAACGTAGTTTCCTTGGGAAGAAAAGGGCAGTGCAGACAACCAGGATTTATGATTGGCAATTTAAACACGTTCAGTGAGGTCAGGGCTTCCCTCATAACTCAATTGGTAAAGAATCTGCCTGCAGTGCAGGAGACCCTGGTTAAATTCCAGGGTTGGGAAGATCCCCTGGAAAAGGGATAGGCTATCCACCCCAGCATTCTTGGGCTTCTGTTGTGGCTCAGCTGGTTAAGAATCCACCTGCAACGCGGGAGACCTGGGTTCAGTCCCTGGCTTGGGAAGATCTCCTGGACAACGGAAAGGCTACCTATTCCAGTATTCTGGCCTGGAGAATTCCATGGACTGTATAGTCCAAGGGGTTGCAAAGAGTAGTATATGACTGAGTGACTTTCACTCTCACTTTCACTTCACTCACTCAGTGAGGTCAGGTACTAGGGTTTCTCTCTAGTTCTCAGATACCTCGCCATGGAGTGGTTAGGGTGGATAAATAGCAGTCCAGAGTATAAGTGCTCCAGGAAAGGCTGACAAAGGAGATGATTAGGAAATTTCAGCTCTTTATTGATTTGCATATGAAAGGTGCACTTGCAAATGAATTCCTTACTATCTCTAGGAAATAGCTAACCCTAAGAGGGGCAGTTCCTTCTATGTAGTAAGGCCCCAAGATGTCAAAATACTAAATATAGAAGCTAGAGAACATAGTTAGTATATATTTTCTTGATCTACTAGAAGTATTTAAATATTTTTTCCAAACCATCACACATATCGATTCTATGGTAAAGTAGTCTGAACCAATTATATTGTACACAATTATTAATCCCTTCTTAATTTTTAGAATTTATTTTAGAAAATATTGATAACCTCTCTGAAAGTTCTATGTGAAGATTCTGAGACAGGCTTGGGGCTTCGGACCTGAGGCCCTTTGCTGCACAGACTTCTATAGAGGTCTATAGAAGCCCTACATAGAGGCCCTACATAGACTTCTCCTCAAGCAAGAAAATACAATAAAACTATGAGGGACTAACAATAACTGTGGGGTATGCACAGCAGGGCAAATTGTGAACAAAAAGACCTGAAATCAAAGTAACACTTCTGAAGATCTGGGAGCAAAATCATGGTATTGGAAGCAAAAGCAAGGTATTGCTCTTGCCCCTGGGACTCACTACCTTAGTCATCCCTCTTTCCTGACCCCTGGATACACCCCTACCCTCACTTCATATAAGGAACCAGCTTAATTCTTATTGGTTAAGGAAGCCAAAGAACCCTGAATGGTAACAGTTCTACCCTCTCACTACCAGATTACAATGAAAGCAAGTTTATCTCTTGCAATGCAGGCAGATTCTTTACCAGCTGAGCCACAATGGAAGTTCAAGAATAGTGGTGTGAGTAGCCTATCCCTTCTCCAGAGGATCTTCCCGACCCAGGAATTGAACTAGGGTCTCCTGCATTACAGGTGGAGTTTTTACCAACTGAGCTATCAGGGAATCCCTTATATTAGATAAGAGAAAATACATATACTGGTCTCTGCTCCTAGTTCATGGTATAAGGCTCCTAAAACTTTTGTGATTTCCTGGATGATAGGAATAACTTTTATTTAAGGAAGTGACTCTGGGTGGGCTCTTGAATGGTTTCTGGATGAGGATTTGTCCCTGGAAAAGAAAGCTATAATTAAAAGCTAATTATTTTAGCACTGCCTTCACACCATAGCATTTCCTCTCCTGATTCATGCTTTCCAGGTGGTGCTAGTGGTAGAGAATCTGCTTGCCAATGCAGGGGATGAAGGAGATGCAAGTGTCCAATCACTGGGTTAGGAAGATCATCTAGAGAAGAAAATGGCAACCCACTTTAGTATTCTTGCCTGGGAAATCACATGGACAGAGAAGCCTGGCAAGTTACAGTCCATGGGGTCACAAAAGAGTCAGACACAACTGAGATAATGTCTATTGTATCCTATTCTGAGTAAAATATTTTAAAGAAAAAAGATAATTTTACCATAATCTAAAATTTAAGTGTATATATTAAATACAAACATTGTTGTTGTTAGTCAGTCGCTCAGTCATGTTTGACTCTTTGCGTGCCCATGGACTGCAGCACACCAGGCTCCCTGTCCTTCACCATGTCCTGGAACTTGCTCAAACTCATGTTCATTGAGTAAGTTATACCATCCACCGATCTCATCCTCTGTCGTCCCCCCTTCTCTTGCCTTCAATTTTTCTCAGCTTCAGGAACTTTTTAAATGAGCTGGCTCTTCCCATCAGGTAGCAAAAATATTGGAGCTTCAGATTAGGCATCAGTCTCTCCACTGAATATTTAGGACTGATTTCCTTTAGGACTGACAAGTTTGATCTTCCTGCAGTCCAAAGGCTTCTCAAGAGTCTTCTCCAAAACCAGAGTTCAAAAGCATAAATTCTTCAGTTCTCAGATTTCTTATTGGTCCAACTTTCACATCCACACATGACTACTGGAAAAACCATAGTTTTGACTACATGAACTTTTGTCAGGAAAGTAATGTTTCTGCTTTTTAATATGCTCTCTAGGTTTGTCATAGCTTTTCTTCCAAAGAGCAGGTGTCTTTTAATTTTATGACTACAGTCACCATCTTCAGTGATTTGGGAGCCCAAGAGAGTAAAGCCTCTAACTGTTTCCATTTTTTTTTCCGTCTATTTGCCAGAAAGTTATGGGACTGGCTGCCATGATCTTAGTTTTCTGAATGCTGAATTTTAAGCCAGCTATTTCACTCTCCTCATTCACTTTTATCAAGAGGCTCTTTAGTTCCTCTTCACTTTTGCCATAAGAGTCGTGTCATCTGCATATCTGAGGTTATTGATATTTCTCCCAGAAATCTTGATTCCAGCTTGTGCTTCTTCCAACCCAGCATTTCTCGCATGACATACTCTGCATAGAAGTTAAATAAGCAGGGTGAAAATACACAGCCTTGCAGTACTCCTTTCCCAGTTTGGAAATAGTCCATTGTTCCATGTCCAGTTCTAATTCTTGCCTCTTGACTTGCATACATGTTTCATAGGAGGCAGGTAAGCTGGTCTGGTATTCCCATCTCTTTCAGAATTTCCCACAGTTTCTTGTTATCCATACAGTGAAATGCTTCAGAGTAGTCAATAAAGCAGAAGTAGTTGTTTTTCAGGAATTCTCTTGCATTTTCTATGATCTAATGGATGTTGGCAATGTTGATCTCTGGTTCCCCTGCCTTTTCTATATCCAGCTTGAACATCTGGAAATTCTCAGTTCATGTACTGTTGAAGCCTTACTTGGAGAATTTTGAACATTACTTTGCTATCATGTGAAATGAATGCATTTGTGCAGTAGTTTGAACATTATTTGGCATTGCTTTTCTTGGGGATTCAAATGAAAACTGACCTTTTCCAGTCCTGTGGTCACTGCTGAATTTTCCAAATTTGCTGGCATATTGAGTGAAGCACTTTAACAGCATCATAATTTAGGATTTGAAGCAGCTCAGCTGGAATTCCATCTCTACTCACTTTGGTTGTAGTGATGCTTCCTAAGGTCGACTTGGCTTTGCATTCCAAGATGTCTGGCTCTGTATGAGTGATCACACCCTCAAGGTTATCTGGGTCATTAAGATCATTTTTTTGTATAGCTCTTCTGTGTATTCAATAATCCTAGGAATAAGCAGTTAATATGCCTCCTTTTCGGAGAAGGCAATGGCATCCCACTCCAGTACTCTTGCCAGGAAAATCCCATGGATGGAAGAGCCTGGTAGGCTGCACTCCATGAGGTCACTAAGAGTCGGACATGACTGAGTGACTTAACTTTGACTTTTCACTTTCATGCATTGGAGAAAGAAATGGCAGCCCACTCCAGTATTCTTGCCTGGAGAATCCCAGGGACTGGGGACCCTGGTGGGCTGCAATCTATGGGGTCGCACAGAGTCAGACATGACTGAAGTGACTTAGCAGCAGCAGCATGCCTCCTTTTAATAGGGGAATCATTCCTCTAGTGAAGTCAAATTTTGACCTTGTACTAGTAAAGTTCCTAACATTCTGATGAACAATAAAAAATAATTATAATGTGAAATATTAACTGATCTTGCACCTGAAATAATATTAGTTATGATAGCTGTTCCTCTAAATCAGGTTGTACTCATTGTATTCCTTTTATGGAGGGGATATCATCTATTAATTCTCTGGTACAGTTTTCCATGAATATTTAATATGATGCATAATATTTTGATAAATATTTTAAATAAAACTGCCATTTTAATTATACCAGCATTTTCTACCTTCTGGATAATTTGAAAAAAAAAATTGTCATAACACAGACTGAGGATAGTTTCTACATAACTCCCAAGCCCTTTCTATTAAGGTAATTCTCACAGAATTAATCTTTTAAATGTTTACAATTTTGTCTCCATTGTATATCAATAATATTTGATGTCTCAGTTTTAGTTTTTTAGCTTAAAAATGATTTTTCAATTGAGAAACCAAGTTGACTAGTAAATGTGTTATAAAAATAAAGGGCTATGAAGTAAGAGGTTAAGAACTCCTAACCCTGTAGGAATGGAAAAAAGGTGACTTGAGAATTCAAATTTAATAGTTGACAATTTAAATATCTATAAGCAAACAAATGAAAGATGAAGATATGATGGGCTTCTTAGACAATATACTACTATGATCACTATGTACAAGGTGTAAAACTTACAGAGGTTTTCAGTAAATCATGTTACTGAAAACTCCTCTGTTGTTCAATCACTCAGTGATGTCCAACTCTTTGCAACCCCATGAACTGCAGTGCGTCAGGCTTCCTTGTCCTCCACCATCTCCTGGAGCTTGCTCAAACTCATGTCCACTGAGTCAGTGATGCATCCAACCATCTCATCTTCTGTCATCGCCTTCTCCTCCTGCTTCAATCTTTCCCAGCCTCAAGGTCTTTTCCAAGTGGTTGGGTCTTTGCATCAGGTGGACAAAGTATTGGAGCTTCTGCTTCAGCAGCAGTCCTTCCAATGAATATTCAGGATTTATTTCTTTTAGGATATACTGGTTTGATCTCTTTGTAGTCCAAGGGACTCTCAAAAGTCGTCTCCAACAGCACAGTTGAAAACATCAGTTCATCAGCACTCAGCCTACTTTATGGTCCAACTCTCACATCCATACTCGACTACTGGAAAAACCATAGGTTTGACTAGATGGACCTTTGTCAGGAAAGTAATGTCTGCTTTTTAATAGGATGTCAAAGTTGGTCATAGCTTTTCTTCCAAGGAGCAAAAATCTTTTAATTTCATGGCTGCAGTCAGCATCTTCAGTGATTTTGAAGCCCAAGAAAATAAAGTCTGTCACTGTTTCCATTGTTTCCTCATCTATTTGCTATGAAATAATGGGACCAGATGCCATGATCTTAGATTTTTGAATATTGAATTCTAAGATAGTTTTTTCACTCTCCTCTTTCACATTCATCAAGAGGCTCTTTAGTTCCTCTTTACTTTCTGCCATAAGGGTGGTGTCATCTGCATATCTGAGGTTATTTACAGTTCTTCCTGTAGTCTTGATTCCATCTTATGTTTCATCCAGTCTGGTATTTGAGAGACTGCTCTAAAATAAGCAAGACCTGGTCTCTTTTGTTCTTCCTTCTATATAGTTATAAAGTGAAATAACTGATTTACAGAAGCAAAATTAACTTCATGTATGTGAAACTTAATTTTGGGAAAAGTCTTCCAATATGATGAATCAAATGACTCCATACGTCATTTGTGGGAGTTATTTCATAATTGTCTTCATATTATTTGTTTCTTCATTCACTGTGGTAATAGAGGCAGGATATGAAGTTACAGTGGATCAGAAGTTTTATAGATGATTTGATTTTTTAATTTGACAACTCTAGAAAATGAAACAAGATGAAAATAAACAGAAGATGAAATCATTATCAGAATATTCATAAATAACATTAGATCTCAGCAAGCTAACTTTAGAGATATAGAATTATGCAGTTAGTGAATAATGTATCTTCCCTGAAACTGCCCTCCCTCAATTCATTTCTGTTTTGGGGTTCTCACTTGTGTTTCTCATAACCCCCTGAGAATCACCTCTGTTTCTATGCTTCTCATGCTGAATTACGATATAATATCAACAGCAAATAATTTTTGAGTTCTTTTTATATCTAGTGGTAGACTAGTAATATATCGTACAATATTGTTAAATCCCTAAAACAAACAAACCTGTGGGATAAACTTTACTGGCTCCATTTTGCACCAAATGAAATAGTTCTGAGAAGTTAAGAATTTCACGCAAAACCACAAGGCTAGAAAATTCTGGAATTGTGATTAAAGTCCATGTCTGTCTTATTCCAAAGTCCGTTACTTCTATTTATTTATGTCCATTATATTGGGAATTTTTAAGAGGTCAAGGGTCTTAAACTTTCATACCAGATCGTCAACAAAATTCACTGTCCTGTAACATTAAAAAAAAAAAAAAGCAAACCAAATAGCAAACTTACAGGAGCTTAATAAGCCACTTCCATTTCTAACCCAACACTATAAACTTGCTTTATACACTGAAAATAAAGCATAATTTGTTACTAAAGTACTTACTGTTGATGTTGAGACACGCCAGCAAGAAGGACTTTGTGCTGTGTCTAGTCACTCAATCATGTCTGACTCTTTGCAACCCCATGGACTGTAGCCTGCCAGACTCCTCAGTCCATGGGATTCTCCAGGCAAGAATACTGGGGTGGGTTGCCATGCCCTTCTCCAGGGGATCTTCCCAATCCAGAGACTGAACCTATGTCTCCCCCATTGGAGGTAGACTCTTTACTGCCTGAGTCACCAGGGAAGCAAGAAAGACTTTCAGACCAGATCAGATCAGTCGCTCAGTGGTATCCGACTCTTTGCAACCCCATGAATCGCAGCACGCCAAGCCTCGCTGTCCATCACCAACTCCCGGAGTTCACTGAGACTCATGTCCATTGAGTCAGTGATGCCATCTAGGCATCTCATCCTCTGTTGTCCCCTTCTCCTCTTGCCCCCAATCCCTCCCAGCATCAGAGTCTTTTCCAGTGGGTCAACTCTTCGCATGAGGTGGCCAAAGTACTGGTTCCAAAGAAATCCCAGGGCTGATCTCCTTCAGAATGGACTGGTTGGATCTCCTTGCAGTCCAAGGGACTCTCAAGAGTCTTCTCCAACACCACACTGCAAAAGCATCAATTCTTCAGCACTCAGCCTTCTTCAAAGTCCAACTCTCACATCCATACATGACAATAGGAAAACCATAGCCTTGACTAGACAAACCTTTGTTGGCAAAGTAATGTCTCTGCTTTTGAATATGCTATCTAGGTTGGTCATAACTTTCCTTCCAAGGAGTAAGTGTCTTTTAATTTCATGGCTGCAGTCACCATCTGCACTGATTTTGGAGCCCAGAAAAATAAAGTCTGACACT
>NW_011490427.1:17274-39411 GCF_000754665.1 Bison bison bison | reverse complement strand
CTGTCCATCACCAACTCCTGGAGTTCACTGAGACTCATGTCCATTGAGTCAGTGATGCCATCTAGGCATCTCATCCTCTGTTGTCCCCTTCTCCTCTTGCCCCCAATCCCTGCCAGCATCAGAGTCTTTTCCAGTGGGTCAACTCTTCGCATGAGGTGGCCAAAGTACTGGAGTTTCAGCTTTAGCATCAGTCCTTCCAAAGAAATCCCAGGGCTGATCTCCTTCAAAATGGACTGGTTGGATCTCCTTGCAGTCCAAGGGACTCTCAAGAGTCTTCTCCAACACCACACTGCAAAAGCATCAATTCTTCAGCACTCAGCCTTCTTCAAAGTCCAACTCTCACATCCATACATGACCATAGGAAAACCATAGCCTTGACTAGATGAACCTTTGTTGGCAAAGTAATGTCTCTGCTTTTGAATATGCTATCTAGGTTGGTCATAACTTTCCTTCCAAGGAGTAAGCATCTTTTAATTTCATGGCTGCGGTCACCATCTGCACTGATTTTGGAGCCCAGAAAAATAAAGTCTGACACTGTTTCCACTGTTTCCCCATCTATTTCCCATGAAGTGATGGGACTGGATGCCATGATCTTCATTTTCTGAATGTTGAGCTTTAAGCCAACTTTTTCACTCTCCACTTTCACTTTCATCAAGAGGCATTTTAGTTCCTCTTCACTTTCTCCCATAAGGGTGGTGTCATCTGCATATCTGAGGTTATTGATATTTCTCCCGGCAATCTTGATTCCAGTTTGTGTTTCTTCCAGTCCAGCACTTCTCACGATGTACTCTGCATATAAGTTAAAGAAACAGGGTGACAATATACAGCCTTGAGGTACTCTTTTTCCTATTTGGAACAAGTCTGTTGTTCCATGTCCAGTTCTAACTGTTGCTTCCTGACCTGCATATGAATTTCTCAAGAGGCAGATCAGATGGTCTGGTATTCCCATCTCTTTCAGAATTTTCCACAGCTTATTGTGATCCACACAGTCAAAGGCTTTAGCATAGTCAATAAAGCAGAAATAGATGTTTTTCTGGAACTCTCTTGCTTTTTCCATGATCCCGCAGATATTGGCAATTTGATCTCTGGTTCCTCTGCCTTTCCTAAAACCAGCTTGAACATCAGGAAATTCATGGTTCACATATTGCTGAAGCCTGGCTTGGAGAATTTTGAGCATTACTTTACTAGCATGTGAGATGAGTGCAATTGTGCGGTAGTTTGAGCATTCTTTTGCATTGCCTTTCTTTGGGATTGAAATGAAAAGTGACCTTTTCCAGTCCTGTGGCTACTGCTGAGTTTTCCAAATTTTCTGGCATATTGAGTGCAACACTTTCACAGCATCATCTTTCAGGATTTGGAATAGCTCAACTGGAATTCTATCATCTCCACTAGCTTTGTTCATAGTGATGCTTCCTTAGGTCCACTTGACTTCACATTCCAGGATGTCTGGCTCTAGGTCAGTGATCACACCATCATGATTATCTGCGTTGTGAAGATCTTTTTTGTATAGTTCTTCTGTGTATTCTTGCCATGTCTTCTTAATATATTCTGCTTCTGTTAGGTCCATACCATTTCTGTCAAGACCTGGGTATATGTTGCACCTTGTATTTAAAGTATTGAAGTCTGTTGAAGAGCTACTGAAGCCTCACAGTTTACACTCTAGTATCTTTATTATTATGTGATTATTTTCTAATACCCTTATTATTCCTATACATTGAAATCACAAGGATAATTTTTTTTTTTAACACACAGATACCTGGACCCCATCCAAGATCAATTGAATCAGTATTTCTAAGTGTTAAGCAGTCACCAGTATTTCACAAAATCAAAACTTGTGATTGTATAGTTGAAAACCACTGTTAGAAAGAAGTAACATCTTCCTCATAGTCTTAAATTCAAAGTCAACTTCTCTTTTCCTCATAAAAATTAAGGACAGTAATATGCCACAATGGACATAAGATAAAAATATCACAGTCTTCATTATTTGTGCTCATACTTTATAGCAAATAAGTAGAAATTAGAGTCTAGTCAAAAAAATGAATCATACTTCCTGAATTCTTATATTTGAAACCTATGTAATTGACTTTGTGGGAAGAAGCTAGTTCCAGGGTTGCCTAGAAGAAAGTGCTAAAACTAGATCTATAAGACTACAGTCACTGGGTGGTTTTATTAACCTATATTTTTATGTAAAAATCCATTTCTAGATTATACAATTTTACATGGATTATAGAACTGAGAATTATATATTTTAGAGGAATAATTGATATCTAAAATTAGGCTACAGTGGAAGCTTGGACTACAGTCCTTCAAGCTGAGTATTACCTTTATTTATGCAAACTTGAGCAAGTTATTCAAGCTTCTATGCTCTACTTTCTTCATCTACAAAATGGGGAGAAGATAATAATTCATGCTGAGTAGCCCACTCCAGTACTTCTGCATGGAAAATTCCATGGACGGAGGAGCCTGGTAGGCTACAGTCCATGGGGTTGCTCAGAGTCGGACAGGACTGAGCGGCTTCACTTTCACTTTTCACTTTTATGCATTGGAGAAGGAAATGGCAACCCACTCCAGTGTTCTTGCCTGGAGAATCCTGGGGACGGCAGAGCCTAGTGGGCTGCCGTCTATGGGGTCGCACAGAGTCGGACATGACTGAAGCAACTTAGCAGCAGCAGCAGCAACAGCTTATCTGTATTATATCAACCTTCAACAAACACTGTGAAGTAGCTACTAATTATTATTCTCATTTTACACATGAAAAAACTGAGGCAGAGTGAGGTTAATAGTGTTCAATGTCACAGAGTTCATAAACACTGTAGCCACAAAAAGATCAGGCATGTTTAACTGTCCTGGACTGTTGCCATAATTACACTGTTTCAGAGAAGTATTTAGAGGATGTGGTAAAATAAAATAGTGGTTTTCAAAAAACACTTCTGCTTGGTTTTCACTCTTGGATATTTTAATTTCACTGGTGTGGGGTGAAACCTGGCCTTCAGAATTTTTCAAACCTTCCCAGGTAATCTAATGTGTGACAAAGTTTTAAAACAAGTGCTATGTTGCATTGGTTTTGCCATACATCAACATGAATCTGCCACAGGTGTACACATGTTCCCCTTCCTGAACCCCCCTCCCACCTCCCTCCTGTACCATCCCTCTGGGTCATCCCAGTGCACCAGCCCCAAGCATCCTGTATCCTGCATCGAACCTGGACTGGCAATTCGTTTCTTATATGATATTATACATGTTTCAATGTCATTCTTCCAAATCATTCCACCCTCTCCCTCTCCCAGAGTCCAAAAGACTGTTCTATACATCTGTGTCTAAAGAAATGATAAATGGTTAAAAAAAAATAATAATAAAAAAGAAAAAAACAGACAAAAAATAAATAAATAAAACAAGTGCTATAAAGTCTAGAGTGTAATCTATAATGGGAGAATAATACATAATACCTTTATTTATTATCATTTATTATTATTATTGATGTTAAAATTACACACTGGTGATAAAACAAATCAAGCAGATATTAAAAAATGATCAAGTAAGGCAAAATGACAAAAATTAATTTGATTATTATTTAATTACAAAAATGAATTAGATAATTAGTTAACAAATTAATTGGTATGTGTCTAAAATATTTTTCTTGTTAAAAATAATTTTAAAATTGATTTCTTAAAAGATAAACTAAATGAAACGTAGAAGCTAAAAGCAAATCAAACAATATAGACCTGAAACTTTGGTTTCAGTTGAGTTCTACTAGGTTCTGTTATCCAGTTTTAGTCAGAGACAATCCTCTTTGTTGCTTCCTATTTAGGTGGCTACAAAAGAGCTTTCAGGAGCAAAGCTGTTTCTACTTTTTCACATTTTCCATGAGCTGGTTCACATTTTCCATGAGGCTTTGAAGTTTTCTATAGTGATTACTGACTCATCTTCATCTTTACAAAAAAGAAAATTTGTATTCAAGGAGATAGGAAATGCTCAGCAGTTTCTTAATCTTTTTAAATAATATTTCCAAACTGTTTCAGTTGGAGACAGAGATATGGATTTCTTAAACTCTCAAGGTTTATTTGAACCTCATGGTTCTATTATGCCTGTGAGTAGTAAACATTTATAATGAACATACAATGAAGTACTAGGCACAATTGCAAATTAGAGCGAGCCTCCCTTTTCTCTAGTTTTTCGTCCTTCAGCTGTGCTTGCTGTAGGCAAGGGACATGTGGTTGCTAATTTTAGTTTGTCAATAGTTGAGTTTCCTGAGGTCAGCTAGCTTTGGTGACTAGCAGAAAATGCATTATTTGCAAATATGTTAGGCAGACTAGAGGGGTTATTTTCCCAATAACTTTTAATTTTTTATTTACTTGTCCTGATGGAGGTGATTTGTAAATGTTTTATATAACATTAATTTTAACTTATTTTTATATGTGATATTTGAAAACTCACTAAATGAAGCAAAGCATTGACAATAATGACTGAGGAAAGAGTGGAGATATTAATATATTTTACCTTCTTTTTGTCTCTCTCTCAGAATTTATGACAGCTGAGGAGTGTACCTATTTCATACTGAAGCTACTAAATTGATCATTTTCCAGATATCTTAATACAATTTGAATATCTACAACCTAAATATAAGTGTAATATCAAAATTATCATAACTAACATTTCTGCCCACAAGAGATATATCCTGTTCTCAAATATGCAAACTCCCTGTGCAATTTTGTCATGAACAATGTATGAGTTAAAAACTACAGCTTTCTATTTGGTTACAGTAAATGGATCCAAACAAATCAGAGTTTTTAGAGCATGAATGTAATTGATTTGAGACTAGCTACTCTGATTTAGAAAGTTCAATTCAATAGTTTCCAGTTATTTAGATATTTCTTAACAAGAAAGTATTTGATTGTTTAAACAGCATCATGATAAATGTGTATGTTATATTACCTTGAGGATATGATTCTCATGCCTGATTCTATATACAAATGTATAGAGTCAGGTATACAACCCAAGAAAACTTAATTTTCCATGCACATACACAAACAAAAGCACTGCAGCAGAAAGGCTAAAATTATTTTACCCATTTGTGTTAAGTGTATATGTAGAAAAAAATTATCCACTTGGATTTGCTGTTGAGATTTTCAACAGGTCTTTCAATTAGTGTTAAATGAAAGAGGATACATCTCTTTAAGTAAGAGATGAGCTGTAATCCATCCTATAAAAAAACAGACTCACAAATAAGTCTTACTTTTTGGTGTTTCTACTGAGATGAAGTTATCTTAAACCATTGATAGACTTCCTAGTCACTGTTGTTTGTGTGTGTGTGATTTAAAAGACTAAAACTAAATAAATGAATAAATAATAAATCAGCAGTATATCATTACTTTCCTTATACAATTTGTGTGTTTATAGATTCTGCCCTTTAGTTTGCTAAGTTTGATGTGTATTTATATTAAAATGGCTTTACTTTCCAACAAAGAAAATAAAACAGAGAAACCTTTAAGAGACCCTAAACCTTATGCATCACCGACTCAATGGACATGAGTTTGGGTAAACTCAGGGAGGCCTGGCATGCTGCAGTCCATGGTGTTGCAAAGAGTTGGACATGACTGAGAGACTGGACTGAACTGATCTGAAAACTGACTAGCTAATTGAACTAGCAAGAGCATTAGGAATTCTGATAGAATCTAGTTTTAACTGTCTTGATGAGGATGTGCTTTACCCTTTTATTTTCATGCTGTTCTCTTCCTCAAAGCATACTCTGAGACTGTTAATAAGTGCTCTTAGCATTTCATTTTCCTTTATGCATGTAGTACTATGTATTAATCCCATGCCACAAAAGGATGGTCACTGTCATTTTTGTTGATCTATACAGTGGTAAATTATTTAATCAGATCTCTTTTGGTTCTATAAAGTTCTCCTTGTTTCCCATATTATTCTAGTGTCATCTTAAGTCAATGAATTGATTCCTTTATTAACATTTATGTAGGGAAAATCAACTGGGGAGAGGCATTTCTCTCTGTGTATGAAGGAAGGGAATGTGAATAGTAAAACAGCAATACTAGATACAGCACCTGAAACTTTTATTTTAGAAGTCATTAGTATACATACACATTTCAATATAATTAAATATATTAATATATCAACATATATTAATGTTACTGTATTATATATATTATATATAATATATATGTTACTGTATTGTATGTGTATATGTGTATGTATATATATACATACATATATATATATATATATATATATATAAAATGGTGTGTTCTCAGTCACTAAGTTTTATCTGACTCTTTGCAACCCCAAGGACTGCATTCCACCAGACTCCCCCGTCAATGTGATTTCCCAGTCTAGAATACTGGAGTGGGTTGTCATTTCCTTCTGCAGGTCATCTTACTGACTCAGGGATAGAACTTGCATCTCCTCCTTGGCAGGTGGATTCTTTACCACTCAGCCACCAGGGACGCCATATATATATAGATAGACATAGATATATACACACATATATGCGTATATACAAGGGTCACAGACAGAACATATCCAGTGCCAGGATATATTTTGTAGGATTATAGGAGAGCTAGTTTTGTCCAAATGTGGCATAGGTGGCAGCAAATTTGACCATCAACTAATTTAGCATAATGGTTGAGCTTTGTGAATACTGGATGAGCATGTAAATGTGAACCAAAATAGAAACTGAGAGACCAAGTCTGTAGCTATTGTACTGACATCTGGGTAAACCAGATAATTTCTATATCAATGCACAAGCATCTACAGAAAGTGTGGGATCAGTTTTCAACAGAGACATCAAACGGTAGTGTTTAAAACAACTGGCTCATCAAAGCATCCAATCAACTCTCACCCATACAGCTATGCTTCCAACTCCCTTCTGTTCCATCTCTGCCTACACAATAAAGAGTCCACAGTCCATCATTGCAATCACTTTCCTGCAAAAATCTTCCAACTCTTTCCCCTCTTTACCTCCATGGCAATGTCAGGGAATAGCTATAAGGATTATAATATCACAACATTACTCGTATTAATAGTATCAGCTTGAATTCTTTATTGCACACTCATAGGGGCAACCAATACTTTGTGAGAATCCTACATAATTTCTTTAGTGTACTTTCCCTATTTTGAAGACAATTATTTTATATCTACTTTTCTATTGTCAAACCACCACTTTTGTCTGATGAGCTCACCTCACATTCTACTGATATAATAAAAAATAGTAGAAGAAAAACTCTCATCTTCCATTACCATGACCTTCACTACTAAGATGAATGAAGTAGTCTTGTCCCATTCAAAGTCTGTCTTCTTCAGCTCTTGATCTTGTTACTTCCTGTTATCTGTTGGACTCAGCTTCTGCAGGCTTTTCTTTCCTCTTGCCTTTCAACAACTCCTCATTTATCCCACTTTTTATGATAATGTATGGACACATTAAAAAATCATCTGTCTTTCAAAAATTTCTCATAATTTCACTTTGCTTTTTTGCTATGGCCAAAGATCTCTATCTGGAGAAGGCAATGGCACCCCACTCCAGTACTCTTGCTTGGAGAATCCCAGGGACAGGGGAGCCTGGTGGGCTGCCATCTATGGGGTCGCACAGAGTCGGACACGACTGAAGTGACTTAGCAGCAGCAGCAGCAAGATCTCTATCTCCCTTCAAAGCAAAACTTAAACTCTCTCTCTATCCACATTTCCAGTCTTCATCACTACACAGAAACTTCTTTCCCAAGACTGCCAATGACCGAAATATTGCTTTGTTCATTGATCATATCCTGTCCTCATCTTTATTAAACCTTCAATATCATTTGAAACAACTGAGTGTTCCTTCCTTGAAATAGTCTAATCTTTAAATTATTGTGAAACTATGCTGTTCTAAGGTTTCTTTCTGTCTTTGCTACCTCAAGTATGTTTACTGGCTCTGTGTAGTAAAAATTAACCTTATCCAAAGAATGGTCTGGCCTTTTCCCTGCACTATCTGTGGTACCCTGTGTTATCTGGACCCTTAGAATGCCCTGCCTGATAAATGTATTTTAGTTTGACTAGGAGATCCGGATCATTGGATAGTCAAAAATTGTGACTTATGACAGGGTATCTGCAGTCAAAAATTGTGGGGATCATTGAATAGTCAAAAATTGTGATTTATGACAGGGGATCACTCTACCACTGGAGAGGCTAGAGATAAGGTCACCTATGTGTGCAGTCAACCGTGGAGTGCCAATAAAATTTTTGGACACCAAGCCTCAGGTGAGCTTACCTGGTTGGCAGTGCTCCATTCATAGTCATACATTGATTTCAGGAAATAATTTTCATTGAGTTCTGTGAGTAATTCTAGAGAATTATCAAATCTGAGCCTGGTTGAAAACTACCAAGACATGGGGTTGGTGTTTAAAAGGAGGGAGATCGGTGGCCTATGTTCCCTCAAACTTCACATGCTCCTTTTTTCTCCTTTTGTATATTGGAGTGCTTCAGCTTTTGGTTCCAATCTCATTTTCTCTATCTACACTCTTTCCCTAGGTGATTGTGTAGAATCCTAGAGATTCAAGTATCATTCAAACTCTATAGCCCCAAATTTTCCTTCAGATTATTTTGGGATAAATTATTTACTTCATGTGTAGCACTGTTTGCCTTTACAGGATAAATAATCAAGAATTTCAGGATAAATAAGCAATCTCACATGTAATAGTGTATGCATTTATGTTGTTAGTTGCTTAAATTCACATAACCTACAGAAAGTGCTTTTCACACTCCCCCCACTTTTTTTTTTTAATCAACATGGTAATCGGGTAAAAGCACCTATATGCTCAAATTAAAATCTAAAAGTTTATTCTTGATTAACCCTTTCCCATACCTCATTTTATAGACAGTATTGGTTGCTCAATTATGTCCAACTCTTTGCAACCCATCAACAGTGGCCTGCCAGGCTCCTTTGTCCATGTAATTCCCTAGGCAAGAGTAATGATGTGGGTTGCCATTCTCTTCTCCAGGGGATTTTCCTGACCCAGGGATTGAACATGGGTCTCCTGCACTGCAGGCAGATTCTTTACCGTATGAGTCACCAGAGAAGCCCATTATATAGAACCCATTAGCAAGTCATTGGAGAAGGCAATGACACCCCACTCCAGTACTTTTGCCTGGAAAATCCCATGGATGGAGGAGCCTGGTAGGCTGCAGTCCATGTGGTCACTAAGAGTTGGACACGACTAAGCGATTTCACTTTCACTTTTCACTTTCATGCATTGGAGAAGGAAATAGCAACCCACTCCAGCGTTCTTGCCTGGAGAATCCCAGGGATGGGGGAGCCTGGTGGGCAGCCATCTATGGGGTCACACAGAGCTGGACACAACTGAAGTGACTTAGCAGTAGCAGCAAGTCATATTTCAATTAGTGTTAAGATTTCAATCATAGGCAATGGTCTGATGATCTTGATTGTTGAAACAGTATACTATCTATGGATCTGTTGGTATACTATCTATGGATCTGTTGATCATTTCTGTGAGCAAGACTCCTTTTACCCTCTACCATCTGTACTTCTCCCTAGCCCCATATCTAATTACCTCCCCAACTTTGCACAATACAATAACTAAAGATTCAGTGACTGTCAGGGGATGTTAAAACTTGACCTTGTTTAGCTCTATGCTCAGCTTTAGTTATGATTGGTTGGTGTATGGCATGTGCCAGTTATATGTCAAAGTGTTTTTCCTTCTGAGCTGTGCCCTTGGCACCTCTTGGGTCTACTCAGGGCTTATTTGCTACTCCAGCACCTGATATTATGCTCAATCTCCCACCAACTCACTGTTGCTTCCCTAAGAAAACCCACTTTTCCAACACATTTTGGGCAGTGTAGGAAACAGAGTGGCTGGTAGCCATGATTGTACTTCAGTATGTTAAGGCCCAATGGCCATCTGGTAGCCTGAAAGTATCTTCTGGTTTTTTGCTCTCTTGAAATCATTCTTGCTAAAGTGGCTTATTATATGAATTATATTATGTGAGTTAAAGCTTTCTTGAAACTTTTTTCTACAGAATTCCTGGGAGAAATCTGAGGAAACCTCAGTCTTAATTAGTTTCATTTAAAAGCAGTAGTAGGGCACTACAGTCTCGGCAAGTATAGTGGGTGCTCCTTAGAGAGTTGAGAGGACTAGGGAAATGTGTGGAGTTTGCAAGCCCATTTGAAGCTGGCAGAGGGAGGTGTCTATAGTACAAACGCCTTTTATTTTACCCTTCCCATTGACTTTTTTACCTGAGATTCACAAATTTAAACTGCACAATTCAAAGATTATTCGTATATTCATAAGATTGTGAAAGCACCACTACTACTCAGAAAAAAAGGGGAAGAGGAGAGAGAGGAATCTGTGAAGGAGGAAAGGTTTCTGCAAATGGGAAGTCCTTTCACTGATGGAAACAGAGAGGAAGTTTCAGCATCTCAGAGAAGAATGCAGTGCAGGTGTGTGGAGGGCAAAGTGGAGCAAGACCTGCACAGAGGTTCGGTGCCAGCCAGCACTCCGCATCATGAGACACGTGTCCACCTGGCAGCTGGGGATGGCAGAGTTGGGTACTGAGGCTCAGATTTTGGAGGCAAGACCCTTGGGAAATAACTTAGATTGGTTACATGAAGAGACCCTGTGTGGGGCGAAGTGTAGTGCTTCACAACTGAGGGAGTCTGGGAAGAAGCCTAAGCTTACCAGAGAAGTAAGGGACCATTGTTAGATGGTGCACAGGAGCGGGGCAAGTCTGCCACAGACATTTCTTTCTCTCTGATCTCAAAGGTGGCAGGGCACTGCCTACAGAAGTTGCAGGGATGAGGATGAGCCACAGTTGGCATCTTGAACTCCAGAGGCAAGTGTAGACTGCTACCATGCAAGGCACACCACTCCTGAAGATACTTCAATCCAGGACCAGCTTCTCTGGGAGAGAACAGGGCACACCGCAGACTGTTAATACTTTCTGCCAGTCTCTGCTGTCTTAGGAACTTCATACACAACCCAACCTGTGGTCACTGCCATATGTCTCTGTGGCCTGAGCTAGTAAGTGTGCCCCAATCAGTCCAAGCTTTCACCCCTTCTCACATAGGGAGAAAAAACATGACTGAGGGTGGCTCACATGTAGAGGTAAGGACAAAACCAAAGCTGAACCCAAGTTTCTGTGTGGCTAAAGAAGAGGCACAGAAATGTCACTGTGCAGCTGCAAAAATCCAGGGATGAAATCACTGTGATTGGTTTGCTAAACTCTGAAACTATGGAATATCTGAATGAACTTTGGGGGCAAGTACATGTGGCAAGTGGGTCAGGTCAAAGTCGGGGCTGCCTCAGCAGTGCCCAGTACAAGTCCTAGAGACCTACCTTGAGGTACTGGAGGTTCTCCTTGGGACTGTGGTTCACTGTAGTGGAAAGGACACTTACAGCTGAGGCCCTTGGAAATATTATTACTATTATTTTTGTTTCCTTTGTTGCTTTCTTATATTTATTACATTTCTTTTGAAATTTTTAATAAATTATTTTTCTATTTTTACTTAACATTTTGTTGTTTTATCTTGTTTTTTGTTTTCATTTTCTTAATTTTTTTATGTTGTTGCTTTTGTTTATTTTCTGATTTGGTTTTGTTAGTTTTGTTTTTATTGTTTGTTTGCATTTGGGGTTCTTCTATTTGGTTACTCTCTTGATTTTTGTTTTCTTTGTATTTTTTGTCTGTTTCTTTGCTTTTGTTTGCTTAGTTTTGATTTTACTATTTGTCTTGGGTTTTGCTTGCTTCCATTTGTTTCTTTTTTTGTTGTTTTGTTACCTCTCTCTCTCTTTTTTTTTTTCCCCCATGCCACAAAGCTTGCTGGGTCTTGGCTCACTGGCTAGCAGTTGGACCTGATCCTCAGGGAGGAAGCACTGAGCCCAAGATATTGGGGCACCAGAGAATTCTTGGTCCCAGAGAATGTTAATTTGTGTAAGTTCTCTTGGTGGTATCCATCTTGACACTAAGACCTGGCTCCTCCCAACTGTCTGCAAGCTTTAGTGCTGGGAAATTCATGCCAAACAAGTAGCAAGTCCAGAACACTGTCCCATACAGCTGTAAACAGGCTGTCAAAAGTTGTACTAAACTCAGACACCACAAAACACACCACTGAACATGACACTGCCCATCAAAGGGACAGGACTGAGCTCTATGCACCAGAGCCCAGGTATAAATCCTTCACAACAGAAAGCCTACACAACTCTCTATACCAACCTCAGCCACCAAGGGGCAAGAGGAACTATGATCCTACAGTCTGCAGAGAGGAGAACAAAAACACAGAAATTTAGACAAAGTGAGATGGCACAGATATCTGTCACAGATGATGGAGCTAGGTAAAAACCCACAAGACCAAATAAATCAAGAGGAAATAAGGAATCTACCTCAAAAATAGTGACAATAAAGATGATCCAATAACTAAGAATTAGAATGGATGCATGGATCAAGAAGATACAAGAAATATTTAACAAGGAAGTAGAGGAACTAAAAAACAAACAGTGATGAAAAGTACAATAAATAAAAATTTAAAAAATACACTAGAAGGAATCACTAGCAGAATAACTGAGGCAAAAAGAACAGATAAGTGAGCTGGAAGATAGAATGGCATAAATAACTAATATGGAGCAGAATCAATAAAAAGGAATGAAAAGAAATGAGGACAGTTCAGAAGTCTCTGGGACAACAGTAAACACTCCAACATTTGAATTACAGGGCTTCCTATGTGTTGAAGTAATAAAGATTCTGCCTCTCAATGCAGGAGATGCAAGTTTGACCCCTGGGTTGGGGAGATTCTCTGGAGTAGGAAATGACAACCCCCTCCAATATGCTTGCCTGGAAAATTCCATGAACAGAGGAGTCTGGGGGGATACAGTTCAGAGAGTCAGACATGACTGAGCAAGCAGACTAAGATAACTAATATTTGAATTGTAAGTGTAAGGGTTAGAAGAAGAAGAGGAAGAGAAAGCATCTGAGAATATATTTGAAGAAACTATAGTCAAAAACTCCCCAAACACAAAAATGGAGATAGTTACCCAAGTACAGAAAGCACAAAAAGAATCATAGGGAATGAACCCAAGAAGAGACATGCCAGGTAACATATTAATCAAACTAACAAAAATTAAATACAATGAAAAAATACTAAAAGCAGCAAGGAGAAGACAACAAATAACACACAAGGAAATCCCCATTAGGTTATCCATCAGTTTTTCAGCAGAAACTCTACAGGCCAGAAGGAAATTGTAAGATATATTTAAAGTGATGAAATGAAAAAGCCTAGAACCAAGATTACTCTGCACACCTAGGATCTCATTCAGATTTGACAGAGAAATCAAAAGATTCACAGACAAGAAAAAGCTAAGAGTACTTGGCACCACCAAAGCAGCTTTATCACAAATACTAAATGAACTCCTCCAGATGGGAAACACAAGAGAGGAAAAAAGGCCTAAAGAAACAAATCAAAACAATTAAGAAAATGGTAACAGAAACATAAAAAGTCAAAGTGTTAGGCGCTTAGTCATGCCCAACTCTTTGTGACCCAATGGACTGTAGCCGACCAGGCTCCTCTGTCCATGGAATTCTTCAGACAAGAATAGTGGAATGGATAGCCATCCCTTTCTCCAGGGGATCCTCCTGACCCAGGGATTGAACCCAGGTCTCCTGCATTGCAGACAGATTCTTTACTGTCTGAGCCATCAGGGAAGCCCATATAAGCAGATAATTGTTTAAACTTAAAATGGGCTTTTGATGGACAGGGAAGCCTGGTATGCTCCAGTCCATGGGGGTGGGTCACAGAATTGGACACGATGGAGTGACTGAACTGACTAAATGGGTTAAATGGTCCAAACAAAAGACACGTATTGGTTGAAAGGATATAAAGCACTTAGTGAAGAGCTAACTATCCTCAAACTTTTTCAAAAATTGTAACCCATTTGTGTGCTGTCTACCTACAAGAGATTCATTTCAGACCTAGGAACACATACAGACTGAAAGTAAAGGAATGAAAAAAGATTATCCATGCATATCAATTTTTTTTTAAAGCTGGAGTAGCAATGCTAATATCAGACAAAATGCATTTTAAAGTAAAGACACATAAGGCCAATTACATAAGATCAGGGGATCAATCCAAGAAGATTTATGCAACCAAACTGGGAGCACTTCAGATCGTAAGGCAAAGGTTACCAGTCATAAAAGGGTAAATTAACAGTAACGCAATAATAGCAGGGGACCTTAACACTTCACTTATACCAATGGACAGATTATCAAGACAATATTAATAAGAAAATACAAACCTTAAATGACACATTAAATGAGATAGAATTAATTGGTAGTTATAGTACATTAAAACAGCAGAAGACACTTTCTTCTCAAGTGCACAAGGAATATTCTCCATAATAGATCACACATTGGATGGCAAATCAAGCCTTAGTAAGTTTAAGAAAACTGAAATTGTATCAGGCATCTTCTCTGACCATGAAACAATAAGATTAGAAATATAATACAGGGGACAAAACCTATAAAACAAAACAAAACAAAATGCATGGAGGCTAAGCCATATTCCACTAAATAATCAATGGATCACTGAAGAAATCAAACAGAAAATCAGAAAATATTTAGAAACAAATGAAAACAAAATAGAATGACCCAAAACCTATGGATGCAGCCAAAGCAGTCCTAAGATCAAATTTTATAGCAATATAATCCTACCTCAAGAAACAAGAAAAATTTCAAATAAAAAATCAAACCTTCAACCTAAAGCAACTAGAGAAAGAATAACAAACAAAACCCACTTACTAGAAGTAAAGAAATCACAAAAATCAGAACAAAAATAAATGAAATAAAAATGAAGAAAACAACAGAAAAACAACAAAACTAAAAACTGATTCCTTGAGAAGATAAACTAAACTGATAAACCTTTAGCCATACCAATCAAGAAGAAAAAGGAGAGGACTCAAACCAATAAAATTAGAAATGAAAATGAGAAAGCCACAATTGACACTGCAGAAATACAAAAGATCATAAAAGACTACTACAAGCAACTATATGCAAATAAAATAACAATCTGGAAGAAATGGACAGCTTCTTAGCATGGTACAACTTTCCAAGACTGAACCAAGAAGAAATAGAAAATAAAACAGATCAACCACAAGTAATGAAACCAAAATTGTGATTAAAAATCTTCCAAGAAACAAAAGTACAGAAACAAGTGATTTCACAGGCATATTCTAGCAAACAGTTAGAGAAGAGCTAACAGCTATCTTTCTCAAACTTTTTCAAATATTGCAAAGGGAGACATACTCCCTAACTCATTCTAAGAAGCCACAATCACTCTGTACTAAACCCAAGGATATAAAAAAAAAAAAACAAACAAAAGAGAAAATGACAGGCCCAATTCCCTGATAAACATAGACACAAAAATCCTAACAAAATAATAGATGAGAGAATCTAACAATACATTAAAAGGTCATACACCATAATCAAAATTGATATGTCCAAGGAATGCAAGGATTATTCAATATACACAAATCAATCAATGCAATACTTGTTGCTTGTTGTCATTAGTTTGTTTAAAAAAATCAATACAGATTAACAAATCAAAAGATAAAAACCAAATGATTATCTCAATAGATGTAGAGGAAACTTTTGACAAAATTCAACAATTTATGATAAAAACCCTCCAGAAAGTGGGCATAAAGGGATCCTACCTCATCAGATGAAGGCCAATAACAAACACCATTCTCAAAGGCGAAAACCTGAAAGCATTTCCATTAATATCAGAAAGAAGACAAGGATGTCTACTCTCACCACTCTTACTCAACATATTTTGGAAAGTCATAGCCATGGAAATTTGAGAAGAAAATGAAATAAAAGGAATTCAAATTGGAAAACAAGTAAAACTGTCACTATTTGCAGGTGATACTATATTTATAAAATCGTAAAGACACATCACAAAACTACTAGTGCTAATCAGTGTATTTGGTAAATTGTATGATACAAAATTAATACAAGGAAACCACTTGCATCCCCATATACTAACAGTGAATTTCCAAAAGACATAGGGAAACAATCCCATTTACTATTGCAGCAAAAGGAATAAAATACAAGAAATAAGGCTACCTAGGAGGCAAAGATCTGTACTCAGAAAGTATAAGTTTCTGACTAAAGAAATCAAAGATGACACAGATGGAGTGATATATCACGTTCTTGGATTAAAAGAGTCACTCGTGAAAATTACTATACCCAAAAAAAAAAAAAAACAATCTAAAGATTCAAGACAATCCCTATAAAATTACCAATGGAAGTTTTCATAGAATTAGAACAAAAGAATCAATTTGTATGGAAATATGAAAGATTCCAAATAGCCAAAGAAAAGAAAAAAAAATCAGAAGACCAAAATATGGAGATGAAGAATTCAGACTCCTTGATTTCAGACTACACAAGAAAGCTACTCTCATCAAGATTGTATGGTACTGGAGCAAAAACAGAAATATAGATCAATGGAACAGAATAGAAGGCCTTGAAATAAACCCACACATGTGTGATCATCTAATCTATGACAAAGGAGACAAGGATATACAATGAAGTAGGGACAGTCTCTTCAGTAATCAGTGCTGGGAAAAACTGGACAGCCTCGTGTAAAATAATGAAATTAGAACATTGGATGGCAAAAGGAGGAAGTCAAGAAACACCTGGAATAATGGGCAAGTTTGGCCTTGGAGGGCAGAATGAAGTAGAGCAAAGGCTAACAGAGTTTTGTCAAGAGAATGCACTGGTCATAGCAAGAACCTTCTACCAACAACACAAGAGAACATAACCCAATGGTCAATATTGAAATCAGACTGATTATATTCCTTGCAGCCAAAGATGGAGAAGCTCTACACAGACAGCAAAAACAAGACAGAGCTGACTGGGGCTCAGATCATGAACTGCTTATTGCCAAATTCAGACTGAAATTGAAGAAAGTAGGAAAAATCACAGGGCCATTCAGGTATGATGTAAATCAAGTCCATTATTCCACTATTCAGTGGAAGTGACAAATAGATTCAAGGGAATAGATCTGATAGAGTGCCTGAAGAACTATGGACAAAGGTTTATAACATTGTACAGGAGGCAGTGATCAAGACCATTCCCAAGAAAAAGAAATGGAAAAAGGCAAAATGGTTGTCTGAGAAGGCCTTACAAACATCTATGAAGTGAAAATAAGTGAAAGGCAAAGGAAAAAAGGAAAGATATACCCATTTGAATGCAAAGTTCCAAAGAATAGCAAGGAGAGATATAGCCTTCCTTGGTGATCAATGCAAAGAAATAGTGGAAAACAATAGAATGGGAATGACTAGAGATCTCTTCATGAAAATTAGAAATACCAAGGGAAATTTTCATGAAAGATGGGCACAATTAAAGGATAGAAATGGTATGGGCCTAACAGAAGCAAAAGATATTAAGAAGAAGTGGCAAGAATACAGAGAAGAACTATACAAAAAATATCTTCATGACTCAGATAATCATGATGGCGTGATCACTCACCTAGAGCCAGACATCCTGGAATGTGAAGTCAAGTGGGCCTTAGGAAGCATCACTAAAAACAAAGCTATTGGAGGTGATGAATTTCCTGTGGAGCCATTTCAAATCCTAAAAAGATGATGCTGTGAAAGTGTTGCACTCAATATGCCAGCAAATTTGGAAAACTCAGCAGTGGTCAGAGGACTGGAAAAGGTCAGTTTTAATTCCAATCCCAAAGAAAGGAAATGCCAAAGAATGCTCAAACTACTGCACAATTGCACTCATCTCACATGCTAGCAAAATAATGCTCAAAATTCTCCAATCCAGGCTTCAACAGTACCTGAACTGTGAACTTCCCGTCATTCAAGCTGGATTTAGAAAAGGCAGAGGAACCAGAGATCAAATTGCCAACATGCATTGGATCATTGAAAAAGCAAGAGAGTTCCAGAAAAACATCTACATCTACTTTATTGACTCTGCCAAAGCCTTTGACTGTGTGGATCACAGCAAACTGTGGAAAATTCTGAAAGAGATGGGAATACCAGACCACCTGACTTGTCCCCTGAGAAATCTGTATGCAGGTCAAGAAGCAACATTTAGAACTGGACACAGAAAAACAGACTTGTTCCAATCGGGAAAGGAGTATGTGTATTGTCACTCTCCTTATTTAACTTATATGTAGAGTACATCATGAGAAATGCTGGGCTGGATGACGCACAAGCTGGAATCACGATTGCCAGAAGAAATATCAATAACCTCAGATATGGAGATGACACCACCCTTATGGCAGAAATCGAAGAGGAACTAAAGAGCCTCTTGAAAGTGAAAGAGGAGAGTGAAAAAGTTGGCTTAAAATTCAACATTCATAAAAATAAGAGTATTCCATCTGGTCACATCACTTCATGGCAAATAGATGGAGACACAGTAGAAACAGTGAGAGACTTTTCTTGGTCTCCAAAATCACTGCAGATGATGACTGCAGCCATGCAATTAAAAGATGCTTGCTCCTTGGAAGAAAAAGTTATGATCAACCTAGATAGCATATTAAAAAACAGAGACATTGCCAACAAAGGTCTGTCTAGTCAAAGCTATGGTTTTTCCAGTAGTCGTGTATGGATGTGAGAGTTGGACATAAAGAAAGCTGAGCAGTGAAGAATTGACACTTTTGAACTGTGGTGTTGGAGAAGACTCTTGAGAGTCCCTTGGACAGCAAGGAAATCCAACTACTCCATCCTAAAGGAAATCAGTCCTTATTATTCATTGGAAGGACCTATGTTGAAGTTGAAACTCCAATACTTTGGCCACCTGATGGGAACAACTGACTCATTGGAAAAGACCCTGATGCTGGGAAAGATTAAAGGTGAGAGGAGAAGGGGATGACAGAGGAGGAGATCACTGGATGGCATCACCGACTCAATGGACATGAGCTTTAGTAAACTCTGGGTGTTGGTGATGGACTGGGAGGCTTGGCATGCTAAAGTCCATGCAGTCACAAAGAATCGGACATGACTGAGTTTCTGAACTGAATTGAACTAAAGAACATTGGTTAACACCATATGAAAGCTAAATTCAAAATAAGTTAAAGATCTAAATATAAGGAAAGACATTATAAAACTCTTAGATGAAAAATAGGCAAAACATCTGGCATAAATCTCAGTAAGATCTTTTTGACCTGCTTCACAGTGTAGTGAAAATAAAAACAGAAATAAACAACAACAACAACAAAATATTAATTAAACTTAAAAAGTTTTTGTGGAGCAAAGGGAACCATAAACAAGATGAAAACACAACCCTCATAAATGGTAGGAAATGTTTGCCAATGAAGCATCTTACAAGGGATTAATCTCCAGAATATACCAACAGCTCATGCAGATCTATTAGAAAAAAAATAAAAATAAAAATGGGCATAAGACAGAAACAGAAATTTTTCCAAAGAAGACATATGGATGGTCAGCAAACACATTAAAAGATACTCAACATCATTAATCATCAGAAAATTCAAATAAAAAATAGAATTCAAAAAAAAAAATCATCAAAAAGTCTACAAAGAATAACTACTGGAGAGCGTGTGGCAAAACGGGAACCCTTCTACACTATTGATTGGGAATGTAAATTGGTGCAGGCATTATAGGGAACAGTATGGATGTTCCTTCAAAACCTAAACATATAAGTACCACATGACCCAACATTCCCACGCTTAGCCATATGAAAGTGAAAGTGGCTCAGTCGTGTCTGACTCTTTGCGACCCCATGTACTTTACAGTCCACGGAATTCTCCAGGCCAGAATACTGGTGTGGGTAGACTTTCCCTTCTCCAGGGATCTTCCCAACCCAGGGATCGAACCCAGGTCTCCTGCATTGCAAGCAGACTCTTTACCAGCTGAGCCACCAGAGAAGCCCAAGCATACTGGAGTGGGTGCCTTGCCTTCTCCAGAGGATCTTCCCAATCCAGGAATTGAGCTGGGGTCTTCTGCATTGCAGGCAGATTCTTTACCAACCATAATTCAAAAACTTATGTGCACTGCAATGTTCATTGCGGCACCATTTACAATAGCCAGGACATGGAGGCCACCTAAATATCCATCAACAGACGAATGGAAAAATAAGATGTGGTACCTATATACAGCATGATATTATCTAGCCATTAAAAGGAATGAAATGGTGCCTTTTCCAGAGGCATAAATGGACCTAGGGACTGTCGTACAAAGTGAAGTAAGTCAGAAAGAGGAAAAAAAAATCATACAATACCAGTTACATGTGCAATCCAGCAAAATGATACAGATGAATTAATTTGCAAAGCAGAAACAGAGAACCACAGGTAAAGAATAAATGTATAGACAATGAGAGACAATGGGGTGAAAAGAACTTTGTAACTGAGTTTGACATACATACACTACTTTGCATAAAATATATATAAGTAGAACCTATTGTATACCACAGGCTTACTCTACTCAATATTCACAGTGAATGAAATGGGAATGAAATTTGGTAAATTGCAGGCGGGGGTGGGGGGGAGGTATACAGGAGACAGGGATCAAGACCATCCCCATGGAAAAGACATGCAAAAAAGCAAAATGACTGTCTGGGGAGGCCTTACAAATAGCAGTGAAAAGAAGAGAAGCGTAAAAAGAAAGATATAAGCATCTGAATGCAGAGTTCCAAAGAATAGCAAGGAATAGAAAAGCCTTTCTCAGCAATCAATGCAAAGAAATAGAGGAAAACAACAGGATGGGAAAGACTAGAGATCTCTTCAAGAAAATTAGAGATACCAAGGGAATATTTCATGCAAAGATGGGCTCGATAAAGGACAGAAATGGTATGGACCTAACAAAAGCAGAAGTTATTAAGAAGAGATGGCAAGAATACACAGAACTGTACAAAAAAGATCTTCATGACCAAGATAAGCACGATGCTGTGGTCGCTCACCTAAAGCCAGACATCCTGGAATGTGAAGTCAAGTGGGCCTTAGAAAGCATCACTACAAACAAAGCTAGTGGAGGTGATGGAATTCCAGTAGACCTATTTCAAATCCTGAAAGATGATGCTGTGAAAGTGCTGCACTCAATATGCCAGAAAATCTGGAAAACTAAGCAGTTTCCAGGCCACAGGACTGGAAAAGGTCAGTTTTCATTCCAATCCCAAAGAAAGGCAATGCCAAAGAAAGCTCAAACTGTCGCACAATTGCACTCATCTCACATGTTAGTAAAGTAATGCTCAAAATTCTCCAAGCCAGGCTTCAGCAATATGTGAACTTCCAGATGTTCAAGGTGGTTTTAGGAAAGGCAGAGGAACCAGAGATCAAATTGCCAACATCTGCTGGATCATGGAAAAAGCAAGAGAGTTCCAGAAAAACATCTATTTTGGCTTTACTGACTAAGCCAAAGCCTTTGACTGGGTGGATCACAATAAACTGTGGAAAATTCTTCAAGAGATGGGAATACCAGACCACCCTGACCTGCCTCTTGAGAAACCTACATGCAGGTCAGGAAGCAACAGTTAGAACTGGACATGGAACAACAGACTGGTTCCAAATAGGAAAAGGAGTACGTCAAGGCTGTATATTGTCACCCTGCTTATTTAACTTATATGCAAAGTACATCATGAGAAACGCTGGGCTGGAGGAAGCACAGGTTGGGATCAAGACTGCTGGGAGAAATATCAATAACCTTAGATATGCAGATGACACCACTCTTATGGCAGAAAGTGAGGAGGAACGAAAAAGACTCTTGATGAAATTGAAAGAGGAGAGTGAAAAAGGTGGCTTAAAGCTCAACATTCAGAAAACGAAGATCATAGCATCTGGTCCCATCACCTCATGGGAAATAGATGGGGAAACAGTGGAAACAGTGTCAGATTTTACTTTTTGAGCTCCAAAATCACTTCAGATGGTGGTTGCAGCCATGAAATTAAAAGCCACTTACTCCTTGGAAGGAAAGTTATGACCAACCCAGATAGCATATTCAAAGCAGAGACATTACTTTTTCAACAAAGGTCCGTCTAGTCAAGGTTATGGTTTTTCCAGTGGTCATGTATGGATGTGAGAGTTGGACTGTGAAGAAAGCTGAGTGCTGAAGAATTGATGCTTTTGGACTGTGGTGTTGGAGAAGACTCTTGAGAGCCCCTTGGACTGCAAGGAGATCCAACCAG
>NW_011490427.1:13216-17174 GCF_000754665.1 Bison bison bison | reverse complement strand
TTGGACTGCAAGGAGATCCAACCAGTCCATTCTAAAGGAGATCAGCCCTGTGTGTTCTTTGGAAGGAATGATGCTAAAGCTGAAACTCCAGTACTTTGGCCACCTCATGGGTAGAGTTGACTCATTGGAAAAGACTCTGATGCTGGGAGGGATTGGGGGCAGGAAGAGAAGGGGACGACAGAGGATGAGATGGCTGGATGGCATCACCGACCTGATGGAAGTGAGTTTGGGTGGACTCCAGGTGTTGGTGATGGACAGGGAGGCCTGGCGTGCTGCAATTCATGTGGTCGCAAAGAGTCAAACACAACCAAGCTACTGAACTGAACTGATGCTTAAACTCTAGATAAATTTGGATATTACTGTTATCTTTAAAATAATGAAGTCTTTTGTTTTTCTTTCTTGCCAAATTACCGTAGATGAAATCTTCAGGGAAATTATGAGTATAAATTGTGAGAGTAAACATTCTTGTATTGTTCCTGATCTCAGGGAGAAATTTTTTGTCTTTTGTTAGTTTTTAACAAAAGACTTTTCTGTGTCTATTAAGATGGCCACGTGAGTTTTATATTCTATCTTATTAATAATGTGTATTATATTGACTATTTTCATATGTTGAATCAGTCTTACATATTTAAGATTAACCCCACTCAGTTACAGTGTATAATCCTTTTTATAAATGGCTATATTTGTTTGGTCAATATTTTTTTCAGAATTTTTACATTTATTTACTTTTCATGTGGTATCTTTGCTTGGTTTTGGTTTTAGGATAATACTGGCTTTTTAGAATTGATTCTGAAGTTATTAATTTTCCATTGTTTTTGGAAGCATTGGAGAGGAATTAGTGTTAGTCCTTTAAATATACGGTTGATTACACCAGTGAAGCCATCTGGCTTGAGGGTATTATTTGTGGGTAGATGAAGATTTTTTTTTTTTAATTACTAATTCAATCTCTACATAGTCTAGATTCTGCTTATTTATGTGTGTGTTCTTTTGTGTCCAACTCTGCAACCCTGTGAACTGTAGCCCGCAAGGATCCTCTGTCCATGGGGATTTCCAGGCAAGAATACTGCAGTGGATTGCCATTTCATCTTCCAGGGGATCTTCCCAATTCAGGGATTAAACCCACATCTCCTGCATTGCTGTCAGTTTCTTTACCTCTGAGCCAAAGAGGAAGCCTGGATTTTGCTTATGTCTTGGCCTTATTGCATGGTATTCTTCCTGTTTCCACTAGTGTTCATTAAGGTTAGCCTCATTCTATTAGTTAAATAATCAAGTGCTCAGCTCAATGTCTTTACACATGTTGTTTCCTCTGGCTAGAATCTTAAATATTTAACTAATTGATAATATTCTATGTGCTATTCATTTTGATAATAGCTTCACATATTTTATCTGAACAACAATGTTTTATAATCTTGGAAAACCAAGGACTAAAGAGGTTAATTACTCATCCTATATACATATATAAGAAAATGCTTAAAAATTGAAGTAATTACTTTTGTTATAGACTGGCTCATGTCTTATCTACTATATAATACAGACAGAATTTAAACCGTGTCCCTGTGATTCCAGAATCCAACACTTTACCATTGTACTATTTTGCTACCATATTATGAGTGTCAAATGAAATGACACAAGTAATAATCTTACTTACACAATGTAAACTTTCCTTAGATATTCTAAGCTGTATGTTGCTATTGGAAGATGATAGATGGTTAGGTTGTTTAAGTTGTGTAGTGTGGGAAATATCTTTGCTCTACTTCTCAACTTCTGGTTTAAATGCCATTTCTCCCTTAGATTTTATACTCAAGGTAATGTGTGTGTGTGTGTGTGTGTGTGTATTGTGCTCTTCCTGCTACAATTTTTGCACACACTCTTTCCATTGATTCAAGTGTCATTATCAGAATGAAGCAAGTCCATACTTATTTTTCTTAATTATATTTTTTATCAAGGTAAGAATGTTTAACATAAGATCTATGTAACAAAATTTTAAGTGTACAATACAGTATTGTTAGCTTCAGGGACAATGTTTTACAGCAGCTTTCTAGAACTTATTCATCTTGCATAACTGAGACTTTACACACATTGATTAGTATAATCTTCATTTTATCCTTTCCTCCCAATGTCTGGCAATCACTATTCTACTCTGGTTCTATGAAACTAACTAACTTAGATACCTCATATAAGTGGAATTATGCAATATCTGCCTTCTGTTACTGACTTATTTTACTTGCTTAACATAATGACCTCAGGATACAGCAATATTGTTACATATTCAGGATTTTCTTCCTTTTTTAATGTGCATCATTCAATTTCATGTATTATTTCTAATTTTTATTTCAGTTTTATTAAGGTATAATTGACATACAATACTGTGTAATATTTATATGTACATCATAATTTACTAGTGTTACATATATAATGAAGAGATCACCACAATAAGTTTAGTTAACATTCATCATCTCACATACATTTAAAAAAAGAAAACAAAATGCATTTTTTACCTTATGATAAATCTAGGATCTAACTATTTAATGTTCAAACACACCATACAGCAGAGTTACCTATAGTTATCATACAGTACATCATACCTCTAGTACTTTTTATCTTCTGGCTGGAGGTTTATACATTTTGACAACTTTCATCTGTTCTCCCATTCACCAGACCTCTGCCTCTGGTACAACAAATATGATCTGATCTTTTTTCCTATGAACTTCATTTGTTTTTATATTCCATATAAAGATAGATCATATAATATTTGCCTTTCTCTGTCTAACATTTCACTTAGCATAAGGCCCTAAATGTTCATCCATGTTGTTTCAGTTCCTAATACTAGGAAAACATTAAATGTTATCTCTCTTTGATTTATATTTATTCTTCATACATATGTGTATAAATGTATTAATAGATTTTTGGTTTTATAACATTTGCATGTAAGAGTTCTTGCTATTCTGTTTTACTTATTTCTTTAAGCAGAAAAATAGCTTTCTTTTAATTTTAAACTCCTGACTTTTTGTTATATACATGCAATAAGAATAAAAAAACATGAATTATAATATCTATCAACAATAAGTTATTCAAGATTAGGCAAATGATAGATTTCATATTTGTGAAAAGGGCTGTTTAGGGAAAATGTATGTAAATCTCATTGTATCTCAAGTATTTTGTATAACTTAAGAAAAGCTCTAGAACATCTTTCAAGGAAAATATGCATTCATATATGTAGATTAGATCTATCTATATCTAGCTATAATTTCATAATTTCACAAGCATTCTTAAGCTAATTTATGGATAACTCTGAGTTCCTTTGACAATATGTTAATAAATCTAATCTAGCTGCTATCTCTTTCTTTTCTATGAAGGACAATGTTGTATCAATGTGATTAAGGCTATGAACTATACATTTTCCAAAATCACCTTCTCTGTATGATTCTGAGTCAGAATAAAGCAAATTTCCCAGCTTAATTTCACTTTCCTTTGCTCTGTCTCCAGCTTGTCTTCCCTACTACTGGCCCTATTGATCAACAGTGGCCCCAGGCCCACCAACCAAATCCTTGACACAGAGATATGGTACTTACCCTGAGACAACAGTGTCTCTTGAATCTTGCCACATTTTCCCTTTCACAGTTCTTTGATGGTCTAACCCGACTGTTTTTTTTTTTTTTCCCCACATGAATGTGCAAGCTCCAATATAACTACTTACACTAAGTCGTCTGCCAGGTTGGGTACTGACTTCTCCAATCCTCCAACTCTCCCTTTCAGTCTTTCATTTCCTACTATAAACCACTTATTCCCGCAATACTTCAGTTCAGTTGAGTTCAGTCGCTCATTCGTGTCTGACTCTTTGTGACCCCATGAATCACAGCACGCCAGGCCCCCCTGCCCATCACCAACTCCCGGAGTTCACCCAGACCCACATCCATTGAGTCAGTGATGCCATCCAACCATCTCATCCTCTGTCGTC
>NW_011490427.1:12900-13116 GCF_000754665.1 Bison bison bison | reverse complement strand
TCTTCACAGTCCAACTTTCACATCCATACATGACCACTGGAAAAACCATAGCCTTGACAAGATGGACATTTGTTGGCAAAGTAATATCTCTGCTTTTGAATATGCTATCTGGGTTGGTCATAACTTTCCTTCCAAGGAGTAAGCGTCTTTTATTTATTTTTTTTTTCTAATTTTATTTTATTTTTAAACTTTACATAATTGTATTAGTTTTGCCAA
>NW_011490427.1:8365-12150 GCF_000754665.1 Bison bison bison | reverse complement strand
GAATCAATAGTTATACATGTGGCCACCCATCCCTAACACCCTTCCCCTTCCCTCCTTTTACAAAACTCACTACTTAGGCTTGACCAGTTTGGATAAAGGCATTCCTGGAGTTGCCTGACTCATCTTGGAATGTCTTCTCTTATTCTTTTCACTAACTATTATTCTTTCTTTGTAGTTTAGGTCAAGTCCTCCTCTCCATAAAGCTTTTTATAAAGATTATTCTAATGATCCCTTTTTTCTCTCTGACTCAGGTAGTATTAATAGTTTACTTTGAAATCTAGTAGACATATGCCCTTGATTAATTTATTAATTTATATAAACATTTTAAGTACCTATTAAGTGTCCAATACTATTATTTGTGTTTGGAGGATATTAGCTAATAGATAAGGTAAAAAAACTCAAACTTTTAGAGTTTATTATGAGCATTTATTTTTATGTATTTTTCTTTGTTCTCTAGTTTCTTTGTGTGGTGTTTGACATAGGAGTTTTATTTCTTTATATTTCAAGTTCTCACAAAACAGTGAAAGTACTAACAGTGAAAGTACTACTTTATAATATGTATAATGTTTTGAATTTTAATACAGTGTTAATAATTTAGTAAATATACAGTTGAGTAACTGGACTTTTGAAAACAAAACATTACCCAGGTATTAATGGAGAAGTTTAATTTTAGATATTGCATGCATCCACATAATTATTAATAAATGTTTTTATAGTCAAAATTTGATACTTTAGCATATGCTATGTGCATTGGATATTTTAATTCTTTCAATAGTCCAATTAAATAAATACAATTCCCATTTATAGACCAGGCCTTGGAGGCTAATTAAGTTTTCTGAGGCTATATGGTTTTTAAATGCCAGGACTGGGATTAAAACTCAGATATTTCTAAACCAGAAGGCATTCTGTTTACCAAAATACCATAAATACTACACAACTAGGAAGTGATAAACTTAGCTAGAATGGGAGCTGAAGCCAGTTATGTGCATTTCAGACATTTATTCATTAGATAGCTGGGTATTATGAAATTTCATTTTAATAGGCAATTTCATGGCAGATACAACAGCTTTAATGATCCTCACTCTGAATGCTACATGAATACAAAATTAACTAGAGACAGAGATACACATATGCATATAAGAATAAAAGCATTTAATGAAAAGACTCTTCTTATAACCTATTCTATGTCTATTAAAAATGTTGTTAACAGCATAAAGCTCAAGGTTCCAGGCTCCACAAATGTGGCATAAATGGTGTTCTGTTACTGAAAGAGTGTAGTACTCAAAAATTATAGCAGTGATCCACACCTATGCATTGTCACTTTCCTGACGTTTCTGCACTTTGGAAATTTGAAAGGTTAGAGTCTTTCGCTGGAATGAAACTTGACACTTGTGTAGAGAGAGAGGCAGTGTGGCATGTTGAAAAAGTATAATGTAAGCTTGGAGTCAGTCAGATACCTAAGTTCAAATCTAATCAAAGCCATTTTTAGCTGTGAGATTTTGACTGTATGATTCTAAAACTCATCATACTGGTTAATAAAATGGAAATAATCAAGATCTTAATAAGATTAAAAATAATTTGTGTGAAGTTCTTGGCATGTAATAGATATTCAACAAAGAGCAGCCACTAGTATATATCCTAACTCAATCATTCTTGTCTGGAAATCCACCCACTTTCATTACTAGGGGACTTCTTTTCATTTCTCATAGCCCAGTGGTATTATCCATTCCCCTTTGAATGTCAGCCCTAGGCATTCAGAAAGAATTAGATGTTCAGCCTTTGCTTGCTAATATAACTTTTCATCTGCTTGGTAATAGCACTGTCACTCATGCATGCTTACTTTTCCCATTATCATGATCACAAGACTGTTAGCTCTGGAAGGCAAAAACTGTCTGATTCATATTTTTATCACTAGGTGTTTGGAGTTCCTACTCTGTCAATAAACACCATGTGCTATATGCTGATGCCACATTTTGACAGTGATGTTATGTCTAAAATCAAACACTAGCTTAAATCATGGAAGAACCTGGTAACTTTGGATTATGTGAAACAAATGGTTTCTTTGAATACATACCTCAGTTTTAACTGGAATAACAATAGATGACTTTAATGAAGTTTTGAAGCTTGGGAAGCCATAGGATGATATAGATAGATGGGATTTTACGATCATCTGGCTGGTCCTTTGAAAATGGCAGAGTAGAAGGGCATGTGCTCATCTCCTCCTGTGAGAGCACCAAAATCACAGCTAGCTGTTGAACAATCATCGACAAAAGGATGCTGGAACTGACCAAAAAAAGATACCCCAAGTCCAAAGACAAAGAAGAAGCCACAGTGAGATGGTAGGAGGGGCACAATCATGATAAAATCAAGTCTCTTACCTGCCGGGTGGGTGATACACAAACTGGAGAACAATAATGCCAAGGAAGTTCTCCCACGGTTTGTGAAGGTTCAGAACCCCACATCAGGCTTCCCAGTCTACAGACCCAAGAAAGGGTCTGGGAATTCCCAGAGACACTGATCTTGAAACCCAGTAGGATTTGATTACAAGACTTCCACAGGTCTGTGGGAAACAAAGATTCCAGGCTTGGGGAGCCTGCACACAAACAAAACCTTGTGTGCACCAAGACTCAGAGGAAAGGAGCAAAGGAGCAGTGACCCCATAGGAAACTGAACCAAAACCACCTCCTAGTGTTGGAGGATCTACTGTGGAGGCATGGTTCAGCAGGGGCTCACCACAGCAACGGGGGTACTGGCAGCAGCTGCCTGGGAGGGTCCCCTTTGGCATAAATATACTTGGAAGTCACCATCCCAAATGAAGGGACAAGATAAAACCCCAGAAAAAAACAGCTAAATGAAGTGGAGATAGGCAAATTTTAGGAAAAGAATGCAGAACAATGATAGTGAATATGACTCAAGATCTCAGAAAAAGAATGGAGGCAAAGATTGAGAAGATTCAAGAAATATTTACCAAAGATCCACAAGAACTAAAGAACAAGCAAACAAAGATGAATAATACACTAGAGGGAATCCATAGCAGAATAATTGAGGCAGAAGCATGGATAAATGACCTGGAGTACAGAGTGGTGGAAACCATTGTCACAGAACAGAATATACAGAAAATAATGAAAAGAAATTAAGACAGTCCAGGAGACCTCTGGGTCAACATTAAATGGATCAACATTCACATTATAGGGGCCCCAAAAGGAGAAGAAATAAAGGATCTATGAAATATTTGAAGAAATAATAGCTGAAAACTTCCCTAACGTGGGAATAGAAATAATTAACCAAGTCAGGAAGCACGGAGAGTCTGAGGCAGGATAAATCCAAGGAGGAACACATTGAGACACATAGTAATCAAGCTGAGAAAAATTAAAGATGGAGATCAAATATTAAAACAACAAGGGAAACACAACAAACAACATACGGGAACTCCCATCAGGCTATCAGCTGATCTCTCAACAGAAACACTACAAGCCAGAAAGGAATGGCATGATATATTAAAGTGATGAAAAAGAAGAACCTACAACCAAGAATACTCTACCCAGCAAGACTCTCCTTCATATTTGATGGAGAAATCAAAAGCCTTCCACACAAGCAGAGGTTAAGATAATTTGGCACCGCCAAACCAGCTTGACAATAAATGCTAAAGGAACTTCTCTAGGCAGAAAATGAGAGAATGAAAAGCCCTACCTACAGAAAATAAAAACAAAACAATTAAGAAAATGGTAGTAGGATCATATATATCAATAATTACCTTAAATGTAAATGGATTAAATGCACCATCC
>NW_011490427.1:7585-8052 GCF_000754665.1 Bison bison bison | reverse complement strand
TAAAATACAAATGCCAAGGTATTGCTTTTTTTATTCCCCTCCCCCACCCAGAGATACAAATATGTTTCCAGTAAGTGCCCATGTTAAGAAAACTGCTGGACTATAGGAGGATATTTTACTTTTATCTAGTTTGTTTCACATTTTCTATTTCATATTTAGTGCTTCCACTTCATTTAGTTTATGTTTTCCAATTTCTCCATCTCTCTTTTTTTGTCCTTTCTCATGTCTTTATCAAGCATAGTAGAATACTTTTTGTATATATATATATAAAATATATATGTACTTTAGACAACTTATGATTTTTTTGCATAATTATAAAGCTTATTAAAAAGCAGAGACATGACTTTGCCAAAAAAGGTCCATCTAGTCAAAGCTATGGTTTCTCCAGTAGTCATGTATGGATGTGAGAGTTGGACTATAAAGAAAGCTGAGCACTGAAGAATTGATGCTTTTGAACTGTGGTAGAT
>NW_011490427.1:4173-6187 GCF_000754665.1 Bison bison bison | reverse complement strand
ACATCATAATCATCCAAAGTCCTTAGTTTACACCAGGGTTCATTATTGGTGTTTTACAATCTATGCTGCTGCTGCTGCTAAGTTGCTTCAGTCATGTCTGATTCTGTGCGACCCCACTGATGGCAGCTCGCCAGGCTCCCCCTTCCCTGCGATTCTCCAGGGAAGAACACTGGGGTGGGTTGCCATTTCCTTCTCCATTACAATCTATGGGTTTAGACAAATACATAATAACATGAATCCTTCATTGAAGTAGCATACAGAATAGTTTCATTTTTCTAAATTTCCTCTATGTTAGCCAACCATCCTTCCCTCCTTCCCAGCCACTGCTGCTGCTGCTGCTGCTGCTGCTAAGTCGCTTCAGTCTGTCTGACTCTGTGCGACACCATGGACGGCAGCCTACCAGGATCCCCCGTCCCTGGGATTCTCCAGGCAAGAACACTGGAGTGATTTGGGAGAATGGCATTGAAACATGTATAATATCATATATGAAATGAATCGCCAGTCCAGGTTCGATGCAGGATACAGGATGCTTGGGGCTGGTGAACTGGGATGACCCAGAGGGATGGTATGGGGAGGGAGGTGGGAGGGGCGTTCAGGATGGGGGACACGTGTATACCTGTGGCAGATTCATGTTGATGTATGGCAAAACCAATACAATATTGTAAAGTGATTAGCCTCCAATTAAAATAAATAAATTTATTTTAAAAAAAAACACACACATACATTGGAATGGGTTGCCATTTCCTTCTCCAATGCATGAAACTGAAAAGTGAAAGTGAAGTCGCTCACTCGTGTCTGACTCTTAGCGACCCCGTGGACTGCAGCCTACCAGGCTCCTCCTTCCATGGGATTTTCCCAACCTCTAGCAACTACTAATTATTTTACTGTCTCTATAGGTTTGCCTTTTACAGAATCTCATATGGTTGGAATAATATAACATGTAGCCTTTTCAGAATAGTATCTTTCACTTATTAATACACATTTAAGTTTACTTGATGTTTTTATAGCTTGAGAGCTCAATTACTTTTAGTGCTGACTAATATTCCATTGTCTGAATGTACCACAGTTTATCTATTTATGAACTGAAAGATATATTGGTGTCTTCCAAGTTTTGGCAATTATTACTAAAACTACTATAAATATCCACATGCAGGTTTTGTGTGGATGCAATTTTCTATTTTGGGGGGTAAATTCCAAGGAGTTTGTTTATTTTTGTAAGAGATTTCCAAACTGTCTTACAAAGTAGCTGCATCATTTTGCATCCCCACAGCAATGAAAGTCAGTTCATGCTCCACATCCTCAACAGCAGGTGCCATTCTAACAGATGTTAGAGTGGTTTGTCATGTTTTAATTTGCAATTTTCTAGAGACATATAATGTTAAATATCTTTTCATGTGCATATTTTCTATTTTTATATATCCTTTGATGAGATATCTATTTAGGTTTTTGGCCTATTTTTAATTGAGCTGTTTATTTTCTTAAAGTCAGTAAGAGTTCTTTCTATATTTTAGATAATAACACTTTATCAGATGTATACTTTCCAAATATTTTCTTAGTCAATGACATTGTCTATCACCAAACATAAATTGTTAATTTAAATGAAATATACCTTATTATTTGCTTTTTCATGTATCAAGTGCCACTGTTATACCTAAAAGACTTTTGCCATACTCAAACACATCTAAGCTTTTTTCATATGTTAACTTCTAAGAGTTTTATAGATTTAAATTTGACATTTAGGTCTTTTGATTCATTTTAAGTTAATCTATGTGAAGATATGTGTCTAGGTTCACTTTTTTGCATATGCATATTCAGTTGTTCCAGTCAGCATCATTTGTTTAAAAAACTGTCTTTGTTTCATTGTAATACCTTTGCTTCTTTGTTAGACATGAGTTGACCATATTTCAGTTCAGTTCAGTTCAATCACTCAGTCATGTCTGACTCTTTGCGGCCCCGTAGACTGCAGCACGCCAGGCCTCTCTGTCCATCAGCAACTCCCGGAGTCCACCCAAAC
>NW_011490427.1:3540-4073 GCF_000754665.1 Bison bison bison | reverse complement strand
GTCAGTGATGCCATCCAACCATCTCATCCTCTGTCGTCCCCTTCTCCTCCTGCCCTCAATCTTTCCCAGCATCAGGGTCTCTTCAAATGAGTCAGCTCTTTGCATCAGGTTGCCAAAGTATTGGAGTTTCAGCTTCAACATCAGGCCCTCAAATGAATACCCATCTTTAGAGGGTCTATTTCTTGTCACTCTATTCTGTTCTTTTTTGGCCAGTGTCAACTATCTTGAATTGTTTTTGTTGTTCAGTTGCCAAGTCATGTCTGAGTCTGCTACCCCATTGACTGCAGCATGCCATGCTTTCCTGTCCCTTACCATCTCCTGAAGGAAGTTTGCCCAAATTCATGTCCACTGTATTGGTGATGCCATCCAACCACCTCATCCTCTGTCTCCCTCCTCTCCTTCTGCCTTAAACATTTTCAAAGATCAGGGTCTTTCCTTGATGAGTCAGCTCTTCATATCAGGTGGCCAAAGTATTGGAACTTCAGCTTCAGCACCAGCCCTTCCAAATGGGTATTCAGGATTGATTTCCTTTA
>NW_011490427.1:0-456 GCF_000754665.1 Bison bison bison | reverse complement strand
CAAATCCCATACCTTCCAAGTGGGCAACATCCAAACTGGAAAATAATTATATCACTGAAGTTCTCCAACATGAGTAATAGGTCTAAGTCCCACACCAGGCTACCTAGGGTGGAGGTCTAGCAATTGGAAGAGGAGTCGTTTGACCATTTGATTTTGAAGGTCAGGAAGGCTTGAGTACAGGAGCTTCATAGGATTGAAACAGATACTCCACTCTTGGAAAGCACACAGAAAGTTTCATATGCACTGGAACCAAGCATTAAACAGTGACTCCATAGACATGAAGTGAAGTGAAACGAAGTGAAGTCACTCAGTTGTGTCTGACTCTGCGACCCCATGGAATGTAGCCTGCCAGGCTCCTCTGTCCATGGGATTCTCCAGGCGAAAATACTGGAGTGGGTTACCATTTCCTTCTCCAGGTGATCTTCCCAACCCAGCGATTGAACCCATGTCTCCCTC
>NW_011490426.1:9267-9917 GCF_000754665.1 Bison bison bison | reverse complement strand
ATATGTCCCCTACTTCTTGAACCTCCCTCCTATCTCCCTCCCCATCCCATCCCTCTACTCTAGGTTGTGGGTCTCAAACAGAGACCCTGTTTGATTTCCCTGAAACATACAGCAAATTCCCATTGCCTATCTATTTTACATATGGTAAATTAAGTTTCCATGTTACTCTCTCCATACATTTCACCCTCTTCTCCCCTCTCCCTGTGTCCATTAGTCTGTTCTCTATGTCTGTTTCTCCACTGCTGCCCTACAAATAAATTGTTTGTTACCATCGTTCTAGATTTCGGGTATATGCATTCAGTATAATCGCTCAGTCGTGTCCGACAGTTTCCCATCCCATGGACTGCAGCATGCCAGGCTTCCCTGTCCATCACCAACTCCCGGAGTTTACTCAAATTCATGGCCATTGAGTTGGTGATGCCATCCAACCATCTCATCCTCTGTCATCCCCTTCTCCTCCCGCCTTCAATCTTTCCCAGCATCAGGGTGTTTTCCAACGAGTCAGTTCTTTGCATCGGGTGGCCAAAGTATTGGAGTTTCAGCATCAGCATCAGTCAATGAATATTCAGGACTGACTTCCTTTAGGACTGACTGGTTAGATCTCCTTCCAGTCCAAGAGACTCTGAAGAGTCTCCTCCAACACCACAGTT
>NW_011490426.1:5881-6289 GCF_000754665.1 Bison bison bison | reverse complement strand
GCATGTATCTTTTCAAGCTAGCATTTTTCTTTTTCTTTTGTGATACATACCCAGGAGTGGAATTGCTGGATCATATGGTAGCTCTACTTTTTTGTTTGTTTGTTTCTGAGGAACATCCATATTGTTTTCCATAGTGGCTGCACCAATTACATTTCCACCAGTGGTGTAGGAAGATTCATATTTCTTCACATTTTTGTCAGTACTTGTTATAGCTCATCTTTTTCATAATGGCCATTCTAACAAGTGTGACGTGATATCACATTATCATTTTGATTTGCATTTCCCTGATGGTTAAGAGCATAGTGCATCTTTTTTTCTATTTATTTTTTAATTAAAAGATAATTGCTTTACAGTAATTTTGTTGTTTTCAGTCAAATCTCAAAATGAATCAGCCATAGGTATATATAT
>NW_011490426.1:4705-5301 GCF_000754665.1 Bison bison bison | reverse complement strand
AACCCACTCCAGTGTTCTTGCCTGGAGAATCCCAGGACGGGGGAGCCTGGTGGGCTGCCGTCTGTGGGGTCACACAGAGTCGGACATGACTGAAGTGACTTAGCAGCAGCAGCAGGAAAGAGAAGGGGGCAGAGATCGATTCTGATTGTGTATGGGTTGATACTTATTGCTCATAGATGATGAGAACATGCAGTATCTCTGTATTATTTTTCAACTTCCATGTGTTTTGATCATTGTCATGAAGTTTGTGAAATGCAATCTGTTTGGTGAGAAGCTACAAGTGCAGGCCCTGGTGCACATGAAGTGCTCTTTTAGCTCATTAGTCTCTGGAGAGCAAGAAAACAAACCTCACAGTGCACAATGTGCCTCAGCGAGACGGGGTCAGAGGTGCTCTGGAGATGCAGTTTTATCCTAAACTTTGGGATTTGTTGAAAGATATTGAGAGAAGAATGGGATGGCTATATTTATGAACCACATTATCTAGGAGAAGGAGGGTGAACTTGGCATTGGTTGGGGTGGGGCCGAAAACCTGGGAATGGGTAGACAGTGACAGGAAACTTGTAGAGAGTCAACAGCAACATAAGCTGTATCTAAAC
>NW_011490426.1:0-496 GCF_000754665.1 Bison bison bison | reverse complement strand
AAAGGGCGCCCGGCAAGGCAAGGTCAAACTGCAGTATTTCGCAGGTGGCATGTACGTGGAGATTTGCCATCATCATGAAGTCATAGAGAATGAGAAAACAGAAACATAGAGAAAATAGTCTACTGGTCTCAAAACATCAAAGAGAACTGAGAAGTTGCTTCCCTGGGGCCTGCACTACTGTGCCTGTAGGCCAGGAAACGGGTGCAGCGAGGAACGGTGCCATGCCCACATGCCCAGAGCTGGTGATCTGTGGAGCTGGAACCCACCCGGCCTTTCATTCCTGGGCTGGGGCTCTGCCCTCTGTACTCCTGGGTGCAAAACCCTGTTGTAGAGAGAGGTAGGAAAAGCAGGATGGAGAACACTCCACGGGGTCTGGGTTAAGGATGTGCACAACATCTGAATAAAAAATGCTTTAAAAAGTGCTCCGATCTGCCGTGGTATTCACCTGGAAACAACTTTCGATAAGACTTTCCAAAAAAATTGCCTCGAGAACATC
>NW_011490425.1:4763-5158 GCF_000754665.1 Bison bison bison | reverse complement strand
AGCATGTGGGCATAAGACAAAGCAGAGGGGAGAGTTGTTTGTTTGTTTGTTTTGTATATACTAATCAAGTTTAATGACAAGTCAATTAAAAAAAAAAGATTGACTCAGTCTAAAATATATCAGTAGACAAAGCAAGCACTATTTTACCAGTTCTTTGCGAAGGGCCTTCAAGTTTTTATGTTCTCATTCTTAGCATTTAGTATCCATTTAAATATATCTAGAGTGCTTTTATTGTAATTTAATGTATTTTTTACTTGGAGGAAAATTGCTTTACAATGTTGTGATGGTTTCTGCCATATAACAGTGCAAATCAGTCATAATTATACATATGTCTCCTCCCTCTTGAGCCTCCCTCCCTTCCCCCGCTCTCACCCCCCTAGGTCATCACGAGCGCC
>NW_011490425.1:0-646 GCF_000754665.1 Bison bison bison | reverse complement strand
CCAGGGATTAAACCTGTGTCTTCTGCATTGCAGGCAGATTTATTTTTTTTTTTTACTCACTGAGCCATCAGAAGGTAAAAGAAGTAGCAGAAGAAGGATATGAGGTCAAGGGAAAATTTTTGTCTTAAACATGGGAGATGCTTGGCCATGTCTGAATATTGAAGGGAGGGATCCTATAGAGAAGAAAAGATGGAAAGTGATGGGAAAGTCAGGTTAACTTGCTGTTTGGGTTGCATGAGATGAGAAGCCACAACCCCACACAGAGCCCTTGCCCACAACCCAGACAAATTTTTGGCCTTTGGTTTCCAATCCCTTACTGTGAATTAGCTACACCTAGTTCCCATCATCTCTCTTAGCTTGGTCCCACTTTATACCTGACATACTTTCTTCTGGAATGATGGGCTGTAAATCCCAATAAACGCCTCCATTGGGGGAACCACATAAACCAGACACCTTGGTTTCACCTGGCACACTATCATTTCCCTGATCACCCACATCCAAATTTCACCAAGTCCTACCCATTTGATCCCCTAAATATAGCCCATGTTTGTTACCTTTTGCCCTTATCTTCCTCTTGCAGGGTCTTTTCCTTCCTATAGTTTTTACTCCCCTCCTCCAAGGGAGTCCCAGGAATCTCCTAAGATCC
>NW_011490424.1:12839-14579 GCF_000754665.1 Bison bison bison | reverse complement strand
ACAGATATAGAACAGTCTTTTGGACTCTGTGGGAGAGGAGAGGGTGGGATGATTTGGGAGAATGGCACTGAAACATGTATAATATCATATATGAAACAAGTCACCAGTCCAGGTTCAATGCACGATACTGGATGCTTGGGGCTGGTGCACTGGGACGACCCAGAGGGATGGTATGGGGAGGGAGGAGGGAGGAGGGTTCAGGATGGGGAACACATGTAAACCTGTGGTGGATTCATTTAAATATTTGGCAAAACCAATACAATATTGTAAAGTTTAAAAATAAAATAAAATTTAAAAAAAAAAAAAGAAATACTATCAATCCAATACCCCACATCCCCTTCAAGACAAAGTCTCTTAAATTTTCTAGATGTTACAATTTCTACTGTTGGCCAAAATATTATTTAAAAGGATTATTTCATGCATCCAAAGAAAATCTTGATACCAACAATCACATTTACATGATCCTGAGTATTCAGACTGGAAAACGCTAATCTGGCACCACCCTCATCCCAGGAAATTAAATGCACAAACCAGAGTTCATTTTACAATTATCCTTCCCCTGCCCTTTGATTTGACCGGTCATTCAGACATAACCAAGGAAAATCATCTGCACTGGAGTAAGGTAATACTATACTTACTCTTGACTGCCTCACTGCCCCAGACCCAGACAGGGGACATCATGGTACGCTAGCTCACCTGGACTCTGCTGTATAAACAGTCATTAAGGTGGACTCTGTGTAAGTATACACAGTTAAAATCTCCTGCAAGCAACTGTTAAGTAATCGTAGTCTGCAGGCTCTGAGGTCTTGACCTTTCCACCAGGCTGTCTGAAGAAAGTGACCGACTGGAATGCTGATCTTGGAACAGTGAATGTAATCAAAGGAGGGCATACATTTCTAGAGTGGAAGTTAAAAAAAAAAAACAGATGGGGATCTTTGGAGATACAATGTATATGGATTGGAAGTTTAATAGCAGGAAGAAAAGGGTACTGAAGTCAAAGTGGTACTCTTCCAACTTGAGGCAAGTAAAGAAAGGGGGTACGCATGTGCCTATCAAATTATCCAAACAAGTGACAGTCCCTTGAAGAAAACCTTGGGGGCTCTCCCTTGCACTGTAATATATCATTATACTAAAAAGTCAAAGATCAAAGTGTAAAGGTTGGAGGAAGTTAAAAGCAAAACCCAGGCATACCTAATGAGAATTCAATACCAATGGGAACAAGAGACATCCACAGGCCCAAAGACAAGTAAGTTTCATGGCTAAGCTCACTGTTCCCAGTGACCAGGCCCTTAAGCCTGTGAGGTGACAGCCCTACTCCACACCTCACCCCTTCTAGGTATGACACCAAGCACGTGTTCATGAAAGCATTTCAAGTCAGAAAGACCCAAGGTATCATTTTAAGGTCTTTCATTGCTCATATATAGAGAGTAAGGGCCATTTCCCTAAGGTCACAGAATTAATTAGCAACAGCCAGCAAACAAACCAAGATTTCTCAGTTCTCACCACAGATGAGAGGCCATGAAATTATTAAGCTTAGATTCTGGACACTCAGTCTCTCCCCAATTATGGCAAACCAAATCTTAACCAGTGAATCTCTATGCTTTTTGTGTTAACAGAAAAAATTTTAAGTATATTTACCAAATGCTTACTGATGGCAGTCTGCAGGACGTCAAAGCTTTGGCTTCGGACAGGGACAACCAATAAACTGTGACAGACTGTCTGTCAGAAAGGAGAAAACCA
>NW_011490424.1:8183-10315 GCF_000754665.1 Bison bison bison | reverse complement strand
AGCGCCAAAGAATTGATGCTTTTGAACTGTGGTATTGTAGAAGATTCTGGAGAGTCCCTTGGACTGCAAGGAGATCCAACCAGTCCATCCTAAAGGAAATCAGTCCTGAATGTTCATTGGAAGGACAGATGTTGAAGCTGAAACTCCAATACTTTGGCCACCTGATGTGAAGAACTGACTCATTTCCCTGATGCTGGGAAAGACTGAAGGTGGAGGGAGAAGGGGATGACAGAGGATGAGATGGTTGGATGGCATCACCAGCTCAATGGACATGAGTTTGAGTCAACTCCAGGATTTGGTGATGGACAGGGAGGCCCAGCGTGCTGCAGTCCATGGGTTCACAAAAAGTCGGACATGACTGAGCGACTGAACTGAACTGATTCTTCAAAAATGTCAGGGTCAATGAATGACACTGCTTTATCAGCAAAGTCAATGTACTATTCTAAATCCTTTGTTGTCATTTCAACAATCTTCACAACATCTTTACCAGTAGATTCATTTGCTCATTCTTTGCTCATTCATTAGAAGCAACTCTTCATCTGCTCAAAATTTTATCATGAGGTATCTGCAATTCAGTCTTATCTTCAAGCTCCATTTCTAATTCTAGTTCTCTTACTATTTCCACATCTGCAGTTACTTCCTCCACTGAAGTCTTGAACTCCTCCTGAAGGTTGCAATCAACTTCTTCCAAAGTCATGTTAATATCGGTATTTTGACCTCTCGCTACGAATCACAAATGATCTTAATGGCATCTACAAGGTGAACTCTTTTCCAGAACGTTTCCAATTTACTTTGCTCAGATCCATCAGAAGAATCTCTATTTATGGCAGCTATAGCTTTAGAAAATGTATTTCTTAAATAATAAAACTTGAAGGTCTAAATGACTTCTTGATCCATGGATTGCAGAATGGATGCTGTGCTAGCAAGCTTGAAAAAAACATTAATCTCATTGTGTATCTCCATCAGGGTTCCAGAATGACCAGTGTTTTGTCAATGAGTAGTAATACTTTGAAAGGAAGCTTTTCTTCTGTGCAGAAGATATCAACAGTGGGCTTAAAATAATCAGTAAACCATGGTGTACTGTCATCCAGGCTTTTTCCTTTATAGGGCACAGGCAGAGTAGACTTAGCATAATTTTTAAGGGTTCTAGAATTTTCAGAATGGTAAATGAGCACTGGCTTCAACTTAAAGTCACCAACTGCATCAGCCCCTCACAAGAGTCAACCTGTCCTCTGAAGCTCTGAAACCAGGCACTCACTTCTCTCTAGCTAAGACAAGTCCTAGATGGCATCGTCTTCCAGTATAAAGCAGTTTTGTCTATGTTGAAAGTCTGTTATTTAGTGTAGCCACCATTTCAATACTCATCTTAGCTGGATCTGCTGGATAATTTGCTGAAACTTCCCCATCAGCTATTTCACCTTACACCTTCACGTTATGGAAACGGCGTCTTCCCTTAAGCCTCATGAACAGTCTCTGCTACCTTCAAACTCTTCTGCAGCTTCCTCACCTCTCTTAGCCTTCAGAGAATTGAAGAGACTTATTAGAGTTTTAGGGCTTCCCTTGTAGCTCAGTTGGTAAATCTGCTTGCAATGCGGGAGATTCGGGTTCGATCCTTGGGTCAGGAAGATCCCCTGGAGAAGGAAATGGCAACCACTGCCAGTATTCTTGCTTGGAGAATCACATAGACAGAGGAGCCTGGTGGGCCACAGTCCATGGGGTCACAAAGAGTCAGACACGACTTAGCAACTAAATCATCATCAGGGTTTTGCTCGAGATTTGGCTTTGACTTTAGCGAATGTTGTGGTGGTTTGATCTTCTATCCAGATCATTCAAACTTTTTCCATGTCATCAAAAAGGTTGTTTCACTTTCTTATTCTGTGTTCATGGAATAGCACTTTTAGTTTCAAGAACTATTCTTTTGCATTCACAACTTGGCTAACCAGCAGAGAGGTCTAGTTTTCAGCCTATCTTTGCTATCAACATGCTTTCCTCACTAAGCTAATAATCATTTCTAGCTTTTGATTTAAAGTAAGAGATACCCAACTCTTCACTTCACTTGAACACCTGGTGGCTCAGATGGTAAAGAATCTACCTGCAATGCAGTAGGCTGGGGTTTGATCCCTGGGTCAGGA
>NW_011490424.1:3574-7598 GCF_000754665.1 Bison bison bison | reverse complement strand
ATTCCAAGAATTACCGAACTGTGACACAGAGACCGAAAGTGTACCAGTGCTATTGAGATGACAGACAACCTCAATGCAGCGCTGCCACAAAACTTCAGTTTGTAAAAACTGAATCTGCAAGTACAATAAAACACGGCCTGCTTGTGCTAAAGTAGGGACTATGGGCATTTTGTCAAATAGTTTAAGAAAACAGAAGTTCTTTCTACTGCAGTTGTAATTTTTCTCTAGGTCTGAAATTGTTTCAAAATAAAAGTAAACAAAAATACAAACACAGAGACACACAAACATACACATACAGAGGCAATCTTCACTTTTGCAACTACAGTGTGAACCGAAACTTGCACACCTCCGATTCCTGACCTCACAGTACACAATTCCAGAACAGGCACGGCAATGTGCTAGTGTGGAAATTAAGAGTTTTAAAAAATACAAAACTTTACTTTTCTTAAAAAGATTTTGTATGTTTAATTTCTACATTGAAGTATTTTCTACCTAATTTTATACAGAAATGTCATACACATAAAGCTGTTAATAAAATCAGAGGTTTCAAAAACAAAGAAAAATGGTCTATTTCTTAAACTATGGTAACGTTTTATTATTATTCTTCCGAATTTAGTTAAAAAGTAGTCTTTTCAAACCATTCAAAATTTTATAAATGATAATGAAAATTAACCTTAAAACCTTCTACTGGCTCTGGAAAAGACACTTCCATTTGGGAATGATATCTCTGTCCAAAGATTGCTTTTCCCTTTGTGATCTTTCCCTTTTAACTACTATTTCTATCATTAATGGCAAGATCATACAATTCTTCCTTCAGTGTTTGGAAGAAATGATCACGAAGACACCAAGTGAAAATTGCAAGGTCCAAATCAGAGTATGTTATTTGTATAAAAGGAGAAGCCAAAAGAATACATACAATCATTGTGAAGACACAAAAGAATACATTTAGAAACTAAGGAAGGGAAGTGGATGGCTGGGAGACAGGGAATGGAAGAACACTTTTACTATTATCCTTCAGTTCTTCTAAATTGTACTTTATGGGACTTTCCTTGTGGTCCAGTGGTTAAGAATCTGCCATCAATGTAGGGGACACAGGTTCAATTCCTGGTCTGGGAAGATTCCACAGGGCAACTAAGCCTGTGTGCCACAACTAATGAAGCCCTAGAGCCCATGCTCTGCAACAAGAGAAGCCACCACAGTGGAGTGTGAAGCCTGCACTCCACAACTAAAGAGGAGCCCCAGAGAGTAATCCCCACTTGCTGCAACTGGAGAAAGCCTGTACATGGCAACAAAGACCTCGTACTGCCATATGTAAATAAATAAATTCTTAAATGTATTAAGTAAATAAGTAAATTATACTTTGTGAAGAAAATCTACTCAGAAAATAAAGGTCCGATTTAAATAAAAAACCACTTCAGACTAAGCAGATAAAACAACTAAGCAAACCCACTCCATGGACTACTAACTTTTTCAAATGAAATAATAATAAAAAATCAATTTTTACACTAAGGCTGTCAAAAACTACATATATTTCAAATAATTTCATATGAAAAGGCCAACTTAAAGGCAAATTTTATCCAAAATAGAACTGGAATCTTAACTTCAAAAATGAACAATGTAACTTTCAGATTTTTCCTAATTTATGTCTTAACATTTCAAAGACAGCATCCTTGAAGTTTAATACATGTCCTTGCCAATGTACACTCAGAAATATAACCAATCACATTTTCACGACATGTGTCTTTACACAGATGATGTGATTCTGAAAACTTAAAATTGTCAAAGAAAGATTATTGGAGTTGTCCAAGTTATTAAACTAGACACTTAACAAGTCTATGTCTGGAATCTGGGGCCCACTGATCAATCCCCACACCATGCTTTCCCCAATCCATAATGATGTAGTTTAAAAACATTAGAAACAATCTCACAAAACAACTACTACTACTAAACCCAATCCTTCCAATCGAGTAGTGTGCAAGGCCTCAATCTCTTCATGCACTATGGATTAAGATAAAATGCCAGATATTAAATATGCAGGTTGGTTACCTAACTCATTAGTTTTCACTGTTTAAAATCCACTGTTTTTTGAAAGCCGATATATGATCATAGTTAGGCACCGGGTAATAAAAAGAAGAAAGTATCCCTGGCATGACCTAAGTATTGTGATCAGAGTCAAAAAAACCATGAGAGAAATGTGTTCAATGTCTACAAAAGGTGTAGCCCTAAGATACAGGAAGGACGTAAAGATTATTCTGGAAAAGAATGAAAGTAGTAGTAAATAGATCAGCTGAATAAAATCAACTGGTATAGCAATAAAACAGATTTAGGTTCTAGAGACTACCCTGTTGAGAACAATGACAAAGGTTGTTTTTTGTTTGAAAAGGCTATGGCCTAGCAATTATGAGTTACAAGAAAAGAATATACAGTCAATGCTCTAACCAAAAACCTTATGAATCATTAAAAAAAAAAAAAAAAAAGTTAGCTAGCACAGAATACAACCTCAGAATTTGCAAGAAAGGTTCCAACCAACATTATTTGGGATGACACAACTGCAATCCTACTGGGCAAGTACCTTTCAATGCAAGGAAAGAAACTGAAGAAATAAATAAAAGAAATTAACTAATATATAAATATCTTACAGACTCAAATCCTTAGTACTAGTATTTATGATGCTTTTACATATTTATATATTTGTAACATAAAACAATTCTGACCATTAGCGTAAAAGATCAGCCCTATAATTCCAATTTAAAACACTACTAACAGCTAACCTAGACTTGTAGTTTTAATTTGAATTTCACTATAAACAGTACTGAAACTTAAGATATTAAGATTCACCATGCTTGTAAGTTTATTAAATGTTTTAAGATTTACCATAAAAATTGTGAAGGTCTGTCTGAAAACTGAACTATTTACCAAATAGTGAATATATTTATTTAAACTGTTTTTTAAAGCTTAAAATATATTTGCAAAAGGGATAAAATGTAATTAAAGTCTCCTTTTAAAATGATTGCCTAAACTTACTATATTTATCTAAAAAGATTTGTTAGGTTGAACTTTAAAATTCAAGGGAAATTTGGGGTTTAAAATGTAACTTTGATAAACTATATACTAATTCTTTAAAACCAAAGGAACTTCCAAATAATTTTTTCTGTTTAGAAAAACCCACCTTCAAGGATACAAAATCCTACTTAACTCTTACTCATCCTTCAATATCTGTGCAAAATTCTTCCTTTTCCTTTAAGCCTTTCCTCTTTTCGTTTGTTTTTATTTTTTAACTTTACAATATTGTATTGGTTTTGCCATGTATCAACATGAATCCGCCACAGGTATACACTTGTTCCCCATCCTGAACCCTCCTTCCTCCTGCCTCCCCGTACCATCCCTCTGGGTCATCCCAGTGCACCAGCCCCAAGCATCCAGTATCGTGCATCGAACCTGGACTGGTGACTCGTTTCATATATGATATTATACATGTTTCAATGCCATTCTCCCAAATCATCCCACCCTCGCCCTCTCCCACAGAGTCCAAAAGACTGTTCTATACATCAGTGTCTCTTTTGCTGTCTCGTATACAGGGTTATTGTTACCATCTTTCTAAATTCCATATATATGCGTTAGTATACTGTATTGGTGTTTTTCTTTCTGGCTTACTTCACTCTGTATAATAGGCTCCAGTTTCATCCACCTCATTAAAACTGATTCAAATGTATTCTTTTTAATGGCTGAGTAATACTCCATTGTGTATATGTACCACCGCTTTCTTATCCACTCGTCTGCTGATGGACATCTAGGTTGCTTCCATGTCCTGGCTATTATAGACAGTGCTGCGATGAACATTGGGGTACACGTGTGTCTTTCCCTTCTGGTTTCTTCAGTGTGTATGCCCAGCAGTGGGATTGCTGGGTCATAAGGCCGTTCTATTTCCAGTTTAAGGAATCTCCACACTGTTCTCCATAGTGGCTGTACTAGTTTGCATTTCCACCAACAGTGTAAGAGGGTTCCCTTTTCTCCACACCCTCTC
>NW_011490424.1:1053-1895 GCF_000754665.1 Bison bison bison | reverse complement strand
AACTGATCCAAGTCAGTGAGGTAAAGTAGCACAGGGGAAAGCTGCGTCTGGATGACATGAGGCACTCCTCGAAGGCTCTGAAGGCAAGTCAGTTCCTCTTTTGAAAACCCTAATTTGAGTAAGAAAGCCAGTTTAAAATAAATTGCAAAGCATGTAACATTCTCAAATAATTTTTAAAAAATAGACTTGTATCTTCAAGTTAAATTGTTCAAGCTGTTTTCCCTGAATTTCTTCATGTATTATTTTAAAAAATGAAATGCCAGCAATGTAATAAAATTCATATAATTATGTACACAAAGATGTGACCTGAATCAAATGTGTAACACATCAAGAAACAATATTATACCCCTTACACTGAGGACTTTCCACCTTTATACTGAAATAAATGTGAAAGACATAATCATTCTAATTAATGTCAGGTTTAAAAAGCAAATGAACAAGAGTAACAACATGCTCCTTCATACATATACCAAACTCGTATTCTTACGTAATAGCCTTTCAAATGTTTTAAAACTATTCCATCCCTCCTAAGTCTATTTCTTCAACAATTACTGTGTACTTTCTTCTACCTATCCTATATAGTAAGAGTTCTGATTCTCTTACCACCTCTATTATACCTAATCTGACCTATACAAACAACGTGCCAAAGCCCCTCCTGAAAGACAGCTCTTAGAATGATCAGAATACCAGCACAATGTGTTCTGACCCTAGCTACCTGCTTTGATGTTTTCAGATCACTGCACTTCCACCAACATGCCCTAAAGAGTCATCATCTGGTTTGGAAGCCATATCACACTCCTGACTGAGTCCTAATGAGTTTCCTAAAACCGCTAAACCCTCCG
>NW_011490424.1:0-953 GCF_000754665.1 Bison bison bison | reverse complement strand
CTTCAGAAAATTTCAAACACTGTCATCTTTATCATCCAATTACAAAACACTGAAGACAGTACAATCATTTAAAACAACAGTAATAATACTTAACAATCTAACACATCAAGACTCATGTTACTAATTTTTCTTTGAAACCAATGGAAAGCAAAATATGGCTAATTAAAATCTGATGTTTTTCCTAACACACTGAACATTTTAAACATGTTTAAAATGAATATTCTGTTCACCATCTTATTAAACTATGCAGCGAGGTTCAAAACTTGGACCCAAACAGCTAAGACAGTAAATCTCAGGAGAATTTTCATCCTAGGTTCTTTTCCTTTCCTTAACTTGGCAGCTCAGTGTAGTTACCTGTAAGTGTTGAAAATAAGAAGCTGAAATAGTCCGCATTACTGATGTTTAACTGAACACTTCCATTCTGTTCTTTCACTGAAGACTTCCATCCAGAAAATAACAATCTATAATAAATGGAGACCTAGTACTAGAAGTGACCAACTTGAAGACTCAGGAATGAAGCACAGAATATATGACTATTTTTCTTTATTGAAAACAAGTCTAATTTAAGAGCTGAGACTCATGTATCATCTTTACATATAAGGGTTCAAGTACCATAATATGGAAAACATTTTTAGCATATATTTATGTAAAGTTTCCTTGAAAAGCATAACCGGTCCACATATATGGTACAACTTAAAAAACTTTCCACAGCACTCAAGACTCAGATTCCAGGCCAAGATGAAGTCCTGCTTTTCAGTAGCAGGTCCAGCCGCTGTGTGTTTACTCCCTCGTCTTTATAAGACAGTCTTGCCCTGCTTACATAAACGAGCTAGGTTTAAACAAGCTCCTGCTTCCTACCTGAGCAAAAGCGTCTTAACTAGGTAAAGATACCTCAATTTAAAGCCACTCTGTGATAACTATGCATTCCTATACTTTAAATTGAGGTATCTTTA
>NW_011490423.1:4770-5339 GCF_000754665.1 Bison bison bison | reverse complement strand
AATGTTATTTTATATATAAATATACATACACAAAATGGGACATCATTCAACCATAAAAAAGAATTAAATCTTGCCATGTACAAGAAAGATAGACCTTGAGGTATTATACTAAATGAAATAAGTCAAGCCGTGAAAGACAAATACTGTTTGATCTCACTTATATGTGGAACTTAAAAAAAAAGAAAGAAACAAGCCACGGTCCTAGATAGAAAGAACAGATTGGTCATCGCCAGAGTTGGAGGGTAAGGGTTGGCAAAATGGGAGGAGGGGGTCTAAAGGTTCAAACATCCAGTTATAAAATAAATCATGGGGATATAATATAGACCTTGGTGAATATGATTAATAGTGCTCTATTGCATCTTTGGAGGTTGCAAAGAAAGTAAATCGTTAAAAGTTCTCAGTGCAAGAAAGCAATTGAAACTGTGACAGATTGTTAATTAGACATATTATGATCATTTCACAATGAATAAAAATATAAAATCATTAATACTCCTGAAATTAATATAATGTTATATGCCAGTTTCAGTTCAGTCACTCAGTCGTGTCCAGCTCTTTGCAACCCCATGGAC
>NW_011490423.1:0-541 GCF_000754665.1 Bison bison bison | reverse complement strand
CCTCCAGCTAAATGGTTTTGCTACGTGGCTTTGCAAGAAAACCTTTCCTCCCCTCCTTGCCTGGAAGCTACTGCTTTTCCTCCTGACCCTCTTGACTTCAGTTTGAGTGCATGTCTTCCAGTTAACAAGTAATTTGGGGAGTGTCAAAAGGTAACTAGTGTCCCCTGGGTCACAATTAACCTAAAAATTAAAAGGTGGAGTTTAAAATCCTCATTAAGTATAACAAAACCATAAAAGGGAGTTTCTGAATTGGAATTGGATTTAGAAAGTCACCTTTCAATTAATGAAGCTGACCATACTTACTAAGTACCAGGCTCAGTATTTGAGAGAGGATATATGTTTGAGAGAGGATCTGCAGTATAGTTTAGTAGCGATTAATGGTTTAGGCAAAATGAGTAGAAAATAATTCTTTCTGAGAGCCTTTTTCTGTGATCCCAGTCACTCATTATGCACATACTAATGCCCTTAAATTTTAATTACCACTAATTTCTGAAATATGCTTATGAGTATTACATTATTGGAATTAAGAATTAGTGTTTTC
>NW_011490422.1:23751-24399 GCF_000754665.1 Bison bison bison | reverse complement strand
CAAAGTATAGTGGCTTTTCATTGGCTGAGTTGTGGCAATCTCTCATTGGCTGAGTTGTAGCAATCTCTCACTGGCTGAGCTCTGGCCAGGCAAGAAATGGAAGTCTTCCTGTTGGGCTCTGCTGTTGTCATAGGGTGTGAGAGCTCCTCTTTCTGATCTCCTATTCTAATTGTGATTTTTTTATTAATTTTTACATTTCCTCCTTTTGATCTTGATCTTTCTCTGAAAGGGCTTCCCTGATGGCTCAGTGAGTGAGGAATCTGCCTGCAGTGCAGGAGACACAGGAGACGTGGGTTCGATCCCTGGGTAGGGAAGATCCCCTGGAGAAGGAAATTACAACCCACTCCAATATTCTTGCCTGGGAAATCCAGACAGAATAGCCTGGTGGGCTATAGTCCATGGGGTAGCAGAGTTGGACACAACTGAGCACACTCTCCAGATGATCTTCCTCTGAAAGCAGTGCTGGTTAAGACTTGGGTTTTCTGGTTTCAGTGACTTTTTGTCCCTCAGTGCCAGAAACGACCTTTCCTGGGTGTGGTATTCAATGATGGAGGGAAAGCATACACACTGGAAACCTACTGAGGTCACATTTGAGTAACAAGAAAGGGTAGAAGGGACAACTCTGAGGCCACTTACTCTTGAGAGTCC
>NW_011490422.1:18763-19950 GCF_000754665.1 Bison bison bison | reverse complement strand
CAGAGATAGGAACCTTTGGAAGTTCATTAGAGAACCCTAGTATTTGAACTATCTTAGTACTCCAAGGCAGAGACTGTTTATTGTAGTGGAATTGAACACCAAAGAATGTGGCTCTGGTGTCACTTAGGACTGGAAAAAATTTACCCTTAACATGGAGAAATGTTATTCAAGATAATCAAAAGGGAGGGATTGGGAATAGCTCTTATAGTTCCTTTGACTCTTGTTATCGAGAATTAGGGGGATGTTGGAAAGACAACTTAGAAGGCTGCAGGCACCCAAAGTGTGAAAATTGGTAACAATCTCTTTTCTAATATCCTGGCTCTTTGCAATAATAGCAGAAACTAGGAGGGTTTTGTTTTTGTTTAGGGACCTCCATTTGCTTGAATTGAACATTAAGAATTTTAGCAGTTTTCCTTTTACTAAGCTAGAGTGTGAGAGACCTGGGTTGCCAGATTAACTAAATCTGGAGTGGACAAAGTTTCCCATTCAATCTTGGTCCTTTTTACTAGAAGAGAAAGATCCTGTTTTAGCCCACTAATAAAAATACAGTTGCAAGCTACCCAAGTGGAATCAACATCTGAAGGAAGGTAAGAATTTTCTTTAAATACATTCTGAAGTTGATCATAATACTCATGAATAGGTTCATCAGATTTTTGTGTGCCAGTCTGAATTTTGTTCTAGTTAACAGGCTTTCAGAAAGCCTTATGAATTGCTCTTGGAAATCACTTAGTGATCGCCTAATCTCCCAGTTATAATTCTAGAGAGCTCTCAGGATTTCCCCAGTTGTGAATTTTCATCCAAATTTAGGCCTGGTCTTCACTGACAGGCATATGAACTAACTAATCTAAGTCAGAGTCGATAAGTTTGAATAACTATATTATATTCCTCACCAAATCTGTAAGGATTTCAGTTACTTTGGGAAAATCTTTGACTATGGCTTTGCAGTTCCACTTTAGTCCAGGAGATGTAAAATAATTAAGAGTATAGCCTCTGTATCCTCTGAAGGCTTAATTTTAAAGAGACGGGTTCTGATAAGTTCAGAGGAAATGGCACAGGGGAGTTTCAGAGAAAAGGGAAAGTTTGGCAAGAGAATTAGTATGGGGGAACTGAGAGTTATAGATGAGGTATCAGATCAGATCAGATCAGTCGCTCAGTTGTGTCCAACTCTTTGTGACCCCATGAATCTC
>NW_011490422.1:13417-16047 GCF_000754665.1 Bison bison bison | reverse complement strand
GAAAATCCCATGGACGGAGGAGCCTGGTGGGCTGCCGTCCATGGGGTTGCACAGAGTCGGACACGACTAAAGCAACTTAGCAGCAGCAGCAGTAGCAACTTTTATTTATTTATTTATTTATTTTTGGGACTCAGGAAAGCAAATTGCCCTCCCTAATTTGACCTCATCCTCAGTGGCTCATATGATAAAGATTCTGTTTGCAATGAAGGAGACCTGGGTTTGATCCCTGGGTAGGGGAGAGCTCCTGGAGAAGGGATTGGCTACACACTCCAGTATTCTTGCCTGGAGAATTCCGCAGACACAGGAGCCTGGTGGGCTATAGTCCACTGGGTCGCAAAGAGTTGGACATGATTGAGCTACTAAAAATCAGTTGGAGGCATGACTAAAATCAAAAAAGCTGACCCTTCACCAAGTAAGAGAGGAAAATGTCAGGCAGAAGTCTGACTGCTTTTGAACTGGATCATTGACTTCTTTCCTGCCTACAGACTCAAAGTGAAACAATGGATCTTCCTGGATTGTGAGCCTGCTGGTCTTTGGACTGGAACTACACCATCTGCTGTTCTGGTTCTCAGGCCTTAGGACTCCTCCTGGAACTAAACAATTGACTCTTCTGGATCTCTAGCCTGCCAATTCATCCTGCTGATCTTGGGGCTTGCCAGACTGTATAAATGTATAAACCAATACCTTGTAATAAATCTAAACACACACACACACACACACACACACACAGATATCCTATTGCTGGGATAGAACAGCTATCTGTTCTTGCAGCAGGACCTCCTTCTATATTATCTCTTATCTCTTGCCCCCGTTCTCTGCCTCAAATACTCTCCTCCCATTGTTCACTTTCATGCTTTATTGTCATCTCTCAATTCTCTCGTCTTCTTGTCACCTCCTCAAAAGAAGCCTTCCCTGACTCAGGCTGTTCTCCTTTCCCCTTTCATCCCTTTTATTTTTATTTTAAACATTTAATTAAAGTAAAGATACAGAAAACTACACAAAACTTAGCTTAAAGCGTTACTATAAAGTGAACACCCTAGTAACCATTATCTTATTTAATCTACATGTTTATGTTCTATTCCTTTCTTTTTTCTTCTCTTTTTAAAGTTTATCATACATTAACATAAACTTTAAAAACCTGCATCTATACAGTTTTAAGACACATAGATTGATGTATCCACCACCACCATCTATATACAGAATAGTTCTGTCACCCCAAAAAACTCTCTGTTGTTATCCCTTTATAGTTTCACCTCTACCTCAACCTCCCCCCTACCACTAACCTCTGGCAACTAATAATCTGTTCTCTGTCATTATAGTTTTGTCATTTGGAGAATGTTATATATATGGAATCATACATTTGTGATTAAAACTGGCTTTTTTAATATCAGCCTAATGCCATTGAAATGCATCCAAGTACTTGTGTTTATTAAATACTTGGTTTCTCTTTATTGCTAAATAGTATTCCATTGTGTGGATGTACCACAGTGTATTTATTCTATCTTTTGAGTAGCATTTGGATTACTCAAATAGAGCTAGAATAAACATTTATATTCAGGATTTTGTTTAATAGTTTGGATGTTTATTTAATTATATTTTAAAATTGAGGTGTAGTTGATGTATAATGTGGTTCCCTGGTGGTTCAGATGGTAATGATTCTGGCTGCAATGCAGGAGACCCAGGTTTGATCCTTGGGTCAGGAAGATCCCCTGGAGAAGGAAATGGCAACCCACTCCAGTATTCTTGCCTGGAAAATCCCATGGACAGAGGAGCCTGACAGGCTACAGTCCATGAGGTCACAAAGAATCAGACATGATGTATAATATTATATTAATTCCAGTTGTACAACATGGTGATTCAAAATTTTTCTAGATTATATTCCATTTATAGTTGTTATAAAATATTGACTATTTTCCCTGTGCTGTACAATATATTGTTGTACCTTATTTTATGCATAGTAGTTTGTACTTCTTAATTCCCTACCCATCTCTTGCTCATCCCCCCTTCCCTCTCCTCACTGGGAACACTAGTTTGTTCTCTATATCTGTGAGTCTATTTCTTTTTTGTTATATTCACTATTTTTTTTTTTTTTTTAGATTCTACATGTAACTGATGCAATACAGTATTTGTCTTTCTCTGTCTGATTTATTTCACTAAGCATAATACTCTCCAGGTCCATCTGCGTGTGCATGCTCAGCTTCTCAGTCGTGTCTAACTCTTTGGGACTCTTTGGACTGTAGCCTGCAAGGTTCCTCTGTCCATGTGATTTTTCAGGCAAGAATACTGGAGTGGGTTGCCATTCCCTCCTCCAGAGGATCTTCCTGACCCAGGGATTGAATCTATGTCTTCTGCATCTCCTGCACTGAAGGTGGATTCTTTACCTGCTGAGCCATCAGGTCCAGGGACATCCACATTATTGCATGTGTCAAATGTTCATTTTTTATGTCTGATTAATATTCCATTGTGTGTGTGTGTGTGTGTGTGCATATATAAGCCCATCTGGTCTAATGTGTTGTTTAAGGCCATTGTTTTCTTATTGATTTTCTGTCTGAATGATATAGCCATTGGTAAAACTGGGGTATTAAAGTCCCCTAAAATTGTTGTATTGTTGTCTGTTTCTCACTTTCAGT
>NW_011490422.1:10133-11139 GCF_000754665.1 Bison bison bison | reverse complement strand
CTCACTTCCACTGTGTAATCATAAGGGATTTGATTTAGGTCATACCTGAATGGTCTAGTGGTTTTCCCTGCTTTTTTCAATGTAAGTCTGAATTTGGCAATAAGGAGTTCATGATCTGAGCCACAGTCAGCTCCTGGTCTTGTTTTTGCTGATTGTATAAAGCTTCTCCATCTTTGGCTACAAAGGATATAATCAACCTGATTTCGGTGTTGACCATCTGGTGATGTCCATGTGTAGAGTCTTCTCTTGTGTTGTTGTTGTTTCTCACTTTAGGTCTGTTAATATTTGCTTTATCTATTTAGATGCTCTTATGTTAGGTGCATAAATATTTATAAATGTTATATCCCCTTCATGGGTTGACCCTTTTATCATGATATAATGACTTTTTCTCCTTTTACAGTCTTTATCTTAAAGTCTATATTGTCTGATATAAGTATAGTTATTCTAGTTTTCTTTTGGTTTTCATTTGCATGGAATATATTTCCCCATCTTTCAGTTTCAGTGTGATGCACGCAGCATATATATGGGTCTTTTTTTTGTATATGTACATTCAAACCACTCTGTGTCTTTTGACTGGAGAATTTAGTGCATGTACATTTAAAGTAATTTTGGTAGGTGTGTACTTATTGCAAATTTGTTCATTGTTTTCCCTGGCTGACTGTAGTTCCTCTTCTCTTGCTCTCTTCCTTTGTGATTTGATGATTTTCTGTCACCCTTTCTCTATATGCTTTGTGTATAAGTTTCTGCTTTGTGGTTACCATGAGGTTTACATATAATAACTTATAACTGTCTTTTTAAATTTATTTTTAATTGAAGGATAATTGCTTTACAGTATTGTGTTGGTTTCTTCCAAATATCAACATGAATCAGCTTTAGGTCTACATATGTCCCCTTTCTCTTAAATCTCCCTCCCCCTCCCCATTCCACCCCTCTGGGTTGTTACAGAGCCTTGGTTTGAGTTCCCTGAGTCCTATAGCAAACTATTTTAATATGATCACAACTTAAG
>NW_011490422.1:8416-10033 GCF_000754665.1 Bison bison bison | reverse complement strand
CTATATATTTACCCTTACCAATGAAATTTTTCTTTCATATGTTTTCCTGTTACTAATTGGTGCCCTTTTGTTTTGGCTTAAAGAAGTCTCTTAAACATTTTTTTATCAGGCTGATCTAGTGCTGATGAGCTCCTTTACCTTTTGCTTGTCTAGAAAATTTTGAATCTCTCCTTCAATTCTAATCTAAAGTTTGCTGTGTAGAGCATTCCTTGTTGGAATTCACTCATCTTTCCTTCCTACCCCTAGTCTTAGGTGACCACTAATTTACTTTCTATTGATTGCCTATTCTGTACATTTAATGTAAATGGAATCATATAATATGTAATCTCTTGTGAAAGGCTTCTTACACTTAGCATAATATTTGGAAGACTCATCCATGTTGTAGCATGTATTAGTATTTCATTTCTTTTTATTGCTAAATAATATTTAATTGCATTGAATATGCAACATTTGTTTATCCATTTGTCAGCTGATGCAGATTTTGGGTTGTTTTTATTTTTTTGGCTCTTAGGAATACTGCTGTGATGACATGATGTTCAAAATTTTGTATGGGCCTATCTTTTATTTCTCTTAATCATACACCTAGGCATGGAATTGCTGAGTTATATGGGAAACAAATTGTTAAGGAACTGCCAGATTATTTCTCAAAGCAGTTACACCATTTACAATTCCACCATCAGTATATGAAAGTTCCACCATTGCCACTCTTTGATAGTATTTTTATTATCTATCCTTCTGATTATAGCCATCCTGTGGTGTGTGATGAGATATCTCATTGTGGTTTTGATTTACATTTCTCTGATGTCTGATGATGTTGGGCATCTTTTTATGTACTTATAGGCCATTTGTATATCTTCTTTGGAGAAGTATCTATTCAAATCTTCCATCAATTTTAAAAGTTTGTTTGCTTGTCTTTTTATTGTTCAGTGGTAAGAGTTATTTATACATTTCTGATTCAAGAACTTTATCAGGTATGTGACTTGCAAAATTTTCTCCCATCATGAGTCATGTTTTTACTTGCTTAATGGTGTCCTTTGCAGCAAAATTTTAAAAAGTAGATGAAGTCCATTTATCTGTTATTCCTTTTGTTTTTTTGTGCTTTGGGTATCTTATCTAAGAAACCACTGCTTAATCCAAGTTCATGAAGATTTATGCCTATTTTCTTAGAAGAATGTATAATTTCATCCCTTATACTTAGGTTCAAACATTTAAAATTAATTTTCATGAATGGTATGAGCAAGTGGTCCAATTCATTCTTTTGCAGGTGGATATCCAGTTGTCCATAAAATTCTGGGCAATTTTAACACGTGTATAGATTTTTTAAATTAATTAATTAATTTCAATTGGAGGCTAATTACTTTATAATATTGTAGTGGTTTTTTTTTTAAAGTACTATATGTGCTAATATTGACTATTTTTTTTTAATTTTGTTTTATTTTTAAACTTTACAATATTGTATTAATTTTGCCAAACATCGAAATGAATCCGCCACAGGTATACCCGCGCTCCCCATCCTGAACCCTCCTCCCTCCTCCCCCCCCCACCCTCCCTCTGGGTCGTCCCAGTGCACCAGCCCCAAGCATCCAGTACCGTGCATCGAACCTGGACTGGCGACTC
>NW_011490422.1:4342-5263 GCF_000754665.1 Bison bison bison | reverse complement strand
ATGTGTCTCTCTCTGTGTTTTTCTCTCTCTCTCAGTGTGTGTCTCTCTCTCAGTGTTTGTGTCTCTCTCAGTGTGTGAGTGTGTGTCTCGCTCTCCTTGTTTAAGTTTCTCTCCCTCAGTGTGTGTGTGTAGATCTCGCTCTCAGGAGTGTGTGTCTCTTCCTGGATGAGGGTGTCTCCCTCAGTGTGTGTGTGCCTCTAGTCTGCCTGTCTCTGTTTGTCTCTGTGTGTGTCTCTCATATGTGTGTCTCTCAGTGTTTTTTTCTCTCTCTCAGTGTGCGTGTCTCTCTCAGTCTGTGTGTCTCTCTCATTGTGAGTGTGTCTGGTTCTTAGCGTGTGTGTGTGTGTCTCTCTCTGTATATGTATATCTCTCAGTGTTTGTGTCTCTCAGTGTGTGTGTCCCTCTAGTCTGCCTGTCTCTGTGTGTCTCTCTGTGTGTCTCTCAGTATGTGTGTCTCTCAGTGTGTTTCTGTGTCTCAGTATGTGTGTCTGTCTCAGTGTGTGTGTTTCTCTCATTGTGAGGGTGTCTGGTTCTTGGTGTGTATGTGTGTCTCTCTCTGTATGTGTATGTCTCTCAGTGTGTGTGTCTCTCAGTGTGTGTCCCTCTCAGTTTGCATGTCTCTGTGTGTGTCTCTCAGTGTGTTTTTGTCTCTCTCTCAGTCTGTGTTTCTCTGTATGTTGTGTGTTCACTCTTTCACAGTGTGTGTATTTCTCATGTGTATGTCTTTCTCAGTGTGTGTGTGTGTGTTTGTCTGTCTCTCTCAGTGTGCATGGCTAACTCTCAGTGTGTGTGTGTCCCTTTCAGTGTGTGTGTTTCTGTGTGTATATTACTCACTGTGACTCTCACAGTGTTTCTGTTTGTGTCTCCCAGTGTGTCTCTATCTCCATGTGTTTTTTCTGTCTCATTGAGTGTGTGCCTCAG
>NW_011490422.1:2933-3130 GCF_000754665.1 Bison bison bison | reverse complement strand
TATGTATATCTCATGCTCTCAGGAGTGTGTGTCTCTTCCTGGATGAGGGTGTCTCTCTCAATGTGTGTGTTCCTCTAGTCTGCCTGTTTCTGTGTGTGTCTCTGTGTGTGTCTCTCATATGTGTGTCTCTCAGTGTTTTTTTCTCTCTCTCGGTGTGTGTGTGTCTCTCAGTGTGTGTGTGTCTCTGTGTGTGTCTC
>NW_011490422.1:0-498 GCF_000754665.1 Bison bison bison | reverse complement strand
TGTGTGTCTCTCTCATTGTGAGTGTGTCTGATTCTTAGCTTGTGTGTGTGTCTCTCTCTGTATGTGTATGTGTCTCAGTATGTGTGTCTCTCAGTGTGTGTGTCTCTGTGTGTGTGTCCCTCTCAGCATGTCTCTGTGTGTCTCTGTGTGTGTCACTCAGTGTGTTTTTGTCTCTCTCTCAGTATGTGTCTCTCTGTATGTTGTGTGTTCACTCTTTCACAGTGTGTGTCTTTCTCATGTGTGTTTCTTTCTCAGTGTGTGTGTGTTTGTCTGTCTGTCTCAGTGTGCATGGCTAACTGTCAGTGTGTGTGTGTTCATTTCAGTGTGTGTGTCTCTGTGTGTGTGTTTCTCTCTGTGACTCTCACAGTGTCTCTGTTTGTGTGTCTCCCAGTGTGTCTCTCTCTCCATTTGTGTTTCTGTCTCATTGTGTGTCTGCCTGAGTGTTGTGCGTCTCTTCTTAGTGTCTGTGTGTAGGCCAAGGTGTGTTTGTCTCCCTCT
>NW_011490421.1:14121-14987 GCF_000754665.1 Bison bison bison | reverse complement strand
GTACTGGCACAAAGATGGAAATATAGATCAATGGAACAAAATAGAAAGCCCAGAGATAAATCCACACACCTATGGACACCTCATCTTTGACAAAGGAGGCAGGAATATACAATGGAGAGAAGATAATCTCTTTAACATGTGGTGCTGGGAAAACTGGTCAACCACTTGTAAAAGAATGAAACTAGAACACTTTCTAACACCACACACAAAAATAAACTCAGAGTTGATTAAAGATGTAAATGTAAGACCAGAAACTATAAAACTCCTTGAGGAAATCATAGGCAAAACACTCTCTGACATAAATCACAGCAGGATCCTCTATGACCCACCTCCCAGAGTATTGGAAATAAAAGCAAAAATAAACAAATGGGACCTAATTAAACTTAAAAGCTTTTGCACAACAAAGGAAACTGTAAGCAAGATGAAAAGACAGCTTTTAGAATGGGAGAAAATAATAGCAAACGAAGCAACTGACAAAGAATGAATCTCAAAATATACAAGGAACTCCTGCAGCTCAATTCCAGAAAAATAAATGACCCAATCAAAAAATGGGCCAAAGAACTAAACAGATATTTCTCCAAAGAAGACATACAGATGGCTAACAAACACATGAAAAGATGCTCAACATCACTCATTCTCAGAGAAATGCAAATCAAAACCACAATAAGGTACTACCTCATGTCGGTCAGAATGGCTGCTGTCCAAAGTCTACAAGCAATAAATGCTGGAGAGGGTGTGGAGAAAAAGAAACCCTTTTACACTGTTAGTGGGAATGCTAACTAGTACAGCCACTATGGAGAACAGTGTGGAGATTCCTTAAAAACCTGGAAATAGAACTGCCATATGACCCAGTAATCCCACTGCTG
>NW_011490421.1:10126-10562 GCF_000754665.1 Bison bison bison | reverse complement strand
CAAGTTCCAGAGTTGGTGATGGACAGGGAAGCCTGGTGTGCTGCAGTCCACAGGGTCACAAAGAGTCAGACACGACTTAGTGACTGAACTGAACTGAACATGTAAAATAATGAAATTAAAACACTTCTTCACATCATACACAAAAACCAACTCAAAATGGATTAAAGACCTAAACTCTAGACCAGAAACCATAAAACTCTTAGAGGAAAATATAGGCAGAACACTCTGTGACATAAATCACAGCAAGATCCTCCATGACATACCTCTGAGAGTAATGGAAATAAAAACAAAAGTAAACAAATGGGACCTAATTAAACTGAAAAGCTTTTGCACAGTGAAAGAAACTATAAGAAAGGTTAAAAGACAATCTTCAGATTGGGAAAAAAATAGCAAATGAAACAATTGACAAAAAATTAATCTCCAAAATATACAAAGT
>NW_011490421.1:9648-10026 GCF_000754665.1 Bison bison bison | reverse complement strand
CTAAAAAAAAAAAAAAAAAAAAAAAAAAAAAAACAACTACTGTATGACCCAGCAATCCCACTACTGGGCATATAACCTGGGGCAAGCATAACTGAAAATGACACATTTGCCCCAGTTTTCACTGTAGCACTATTTACAATAGCAAAGACATAAAGCAAGCTAGATATCCAACAAGAAATGAGTGGATAAGGAAATTGTATATACATACATGGAGTATTACTCAAGTATAAAAAGAATGCATTTGAGTCAGTTCTATTGAAGTGGATGGACCTAAAGCCTATTATACAGAGTGAAGTATGTCAGAAAATGAAAGACAAATGTCATATATTAATGCATATATGTGGAATCTAGAAAGATAGTACTGATGATCCTATATGC
>NW_011490421.1:4620-6101 GCF_000754665.1 Bison bison bison | reverse complement strand
GAATCCACAGTCAGAGATGGAGACTTCAGCTGAGTTCTGTCAGAAATGAACAGATCTGGCAGGCAGAAAATCATTAAGGACATAATTGAATTCAACAGTACATCAATCAATTGTTTGCAATCAACAACTATAGATTCCTTTATACAGCAATTGAAGAATATATATTCTAGCTAAGCTCATATGAAACACTAAGACCAAATTCTGGGCCATAAACAACACCTTAACAAATTTGGAAGTAGAGAAATCACAAAATGTCTGCATTCAGACCACAATGGAATTAAATTTGTAGTTAATAATGTAATTATAAGTTGAAAATTCTCAAATACATGGAGATTAAACACATGCTCATAAATGGTACAGAGAAGAAATCTCAAGAGAAATTTTAAAAATATTCTGAGCTAAATCAAAATGAAAGCATAACATGCAATTTTTGGGACACTGTGAAACCAGTGCTTAGAGGGAAATTTATACCATTAAATTAATATATTAGAAAAGAAGGAAGATGTAAGATTAATAATCTCAGTTTTACCTTAGGAGACAAAGAAAAAACAAAATAAATCCAAAGTAAACAGAAGAAAATCAATAAAAAGAATTAGAGCAGGAGTCAATGAAATTTAAAACACAAATTAATAGAAATATCAAGTAAACAAAAGGTAGTTCTTTGTAAACATCAGTCAAATTATTAAGGCTCTAGATAGGCAAACTAAGAAAAGAGAGAATACAAAAGTTACCAATATCAGAAATAAGCACATCACTACAGATCCAAAGGATATAAAAGTATTAAATAAATACTATCATCAGCTATATGCCCACTAATCTAATGACCTATATAAAATGAGCTAATTCCTTGAAAGACACTCTCTACCAGAGTTCACACAGGGTGAAACAGACAATCTTAATAGGACTATATCTCTTAAAGTAATTGAATAAAAAATTAATAACCTTCCAAAACAGAAGTACCACACCTAAAAGCTTTGCTGTTGAGTTCTAACAAATAGTTAAGGAAGAAATTATTCCAATTCTTTACAATTATTTCAGAGGAAAGAAGCGGAGGGATTCCTAACTCATTCTATGAGCCTAGCATTACCCTAATACCAAAATGAAACAAAGATACTGTAAGAAACTACAGAGATCTCTCATAAACATAACTGAAAAAATCCTCAACAAAATATTAGCAAACAAAATTCAGCAATATATAAATATTTACAACACAATCAGTGAGATTTATTTCAAGTTTGTAGAGCTGGTACAAAATTCAAATTTCAGATAATTTAACCTATCCCATCAACAGACACAAATACATAGAAACAGAAAAAGCATTCAACAAAACTACATTCATTCATGATTCATGATTTAAAAAAAAGCTCATTAAACTACAGAGGGAAATTTCCTCAACTTGAAAAGATATCAAAAAAATTCACAGCTTACACTCCTACTTAATGTTGAGAAATTTGAAGCTTTTCCAACGAGGATTACATACA
>NW_011490421.1:1135-1774 GCF_000754665.1 Bison bison bison | reverse complement strand
TTGCTAACACTTATCTTTTGCCTTTTTGATAGCAACAGTTCAAATGTGATGTGAAGTACCATCTCATTGTGGTTTTAATTTGAATTTCCCTACTGGTTAATAATGATGAGCATCTTTTCATGTACCCAGGAGACATTTATATGTGTTTTTTTTGAAAGGTGTCTATCCAGGCCCTCTGCCTATTTTTAAAAATGAAGAAAATGCAATAAAAATTTTTTATATACTTCATTTATAAAAACATTTAAGAAATTACAAAATAATGCAAGTGAAGAACAGATTCGAGGTACCAGTCATAGAAAGAACAGTTGTGGAAGAAGCAAAAATGGGCAACAGGAATGTTCCTTGGAATGATGGAAATGTTGTGTATCAAGACTGTATCAATGTCAAAATCCTAATTGTGATATTGTATTCCAATTTTGCAAAATATTACCACTGACAAAACTGGGCGAAAAGTAAATTGGGATTCTGCATCAGTTCTTACAACTTCATGTGAAACTAATTATCTCAAAAATATTTAAGTTTAATTAAAAATTTTTACATAACATGCAAGTACATTTATATAACATTCTTAATGGTAAAACCATAAAAGTGGATATTACAGGTTAGACATTAATGTAGGGAAGTGTGTGACTATACAAA
>NW_011490421.1:0-421 GCF_000754665.1 Bison bison bison | reverse complement strand
ATGGCTGCACTGACCATCTGCAGTGATTTTGGAGCCCAAGAAAATAGTCTGTCACTGTTTCCATTGTTTCCCCATCTATTTGCCCTTAAATGATGGGCCTGGATATCATGATCTTTGTTTTTCGAATGTTGAATTTTAAGCCAACTTTTTCACTCTCTTTCAATTTCATCAAGAGGCTCTTTATTTGCTCTTGGCTTTCTGCCATAAGGGTGGTGTTATCTGTGTATCTGAGGTTATTGGTATTTCTCCTGGCAATCTTGATTCCAGCTTGTGCCTCATCCAGCCTGGCATTTTGCATGATGTACTCTGCATATAAGTTAAATAAGCACAGTGACAATATACAGCCTTGACGTACTCTTTTCCCAATTTGGAACCAATCTGTTGTTCCATGTCCGGTTCTAACTGTTGCTTCTTGACCTGC
>NW_011490420.1:9206-10117 GCF_000754665.1 Bison bison bison | reverse complement strand
GAGAGAACACTAGAAACAGGAAGTTAGGGAAGCTAGCTTGCTTTGCTCCCTGCATGGATTCTAGCATGGTGCTGGACTCATGGTCATAAGCCTATTTCATTTTTAGAATCTCTAACTGGTTTCCATCTCTCCAAAGTTGCTTTAGGTTGAGAAACACTTGAATTGATTGACTTTTGGAGATGTCTTCCAGATATGTCTTATGGGATGCCTTGTGGTTTAATTGTTTAGGTCACAGTGGTTAAAAGTTGAGGCTTTAGAGTCAGGCACAGTCGGATGTGAGTCTTGGCCATGTGACCCTGGTCTTAACTGCTTACTGGCTCTGAGCCTCTTTTTCTGCAGCTATAAAATGGCACAGCTGTACATACCTATAGGGTTCTTGGAGTAAATGAGTTAATGCCTGTAAAACTCTAAGCACAGTATTGGATGAATACTATGCACTCAGTTAAAGGGTAGCTATTACCATTTTCATCACAGCTGTCATCACCAAACAGAGGTCTCATCGACCCTGCCATGTTACAAAACGCCCTTGTAGGCAAGGGCCATATCCTAGCCGATTCTGTATTTCTGCCACACCTGGTACATACATAGTGGGCTCTCAGTGTGCATCAGTTGTTTGAATTGTATTCTAACTGTCAACCCCAAATAAGGCTTATGGCAATGATGCAGATGTCAAACTCCACCTTACCTCACACTCTGCACTGCCTTCATCCCTAGGCATCTGTGTACTAATCAAGGCCATACATCAAAAATAGGCACTGACACATGTGGTAATTTTACCGGCCTTGGGACCATCAAAAATCCATTTGTCTACATTCTCCAAATGAACAGTAACTTTATTAAAATTCTCACCTATAAACAACATATAGCACATTCAGTTTAGTTCAGTTCAGTCACTCAGTCATGTCCGACTC
>NW_011490420.1:4943-5597 GCF_000754665.1 Bison bison bison | reverse complement strand
ATAAATATAGAAGGAATGGTAGAATTAGTGAGGCACCATTTTACATCCTCCAGTGTAATAACAAGTGCAAGCGTAGATCATTATTGGAGAGTAGAACCATTAAGTGAAAAGTTTTTGGGAGCTGATAGTCAAAAGGACTCAGGATATCACTGTAGAGTTAACTTTATGAAGGAAAAAAGTACATTTACAGTGTGGAGAGCTGATAGCCCCCTAAGGTGACCATAGGATTAAACCCAGTATAATCAGTACAGGGACAAATTAACATGCCTGCTGAGGTGGTGCATTGGGAAGTCTACAACATCATCTAAATGGTGGTCTTTTTCAAAATGTTTAATCGGAATATAGTGATGGACTATCAGAAAACTCCAGAATGTGGGACACTCTATATGACAGAACTGACCTGGACTCTTTGAAACTCTCAGTGTCGTGAAAAAGAAACCACTAGTAACAAAATAGGAAGGAACTATTCAATATTAAAAGAAACTAAAGAGATGTTTTAACTCAAACGTAATGGAGGACCTTGCTTGAATTCTCAACCATAAATAAAGCTTTGCAAGACAATTTTAGGAGAAATGGAAGAATTAAATATGGACTACATACTATATGAGTTCATTACTATTGAATATGAATTCATATACTATTGAATTCATGTTA
>NW_011490420.1:0-532 GCF_000754665.1 Bison bison bison | reverse complement strand
AGGATGCCTTTTTCTACTGTAGGGGATCTTCCCAACCTAGGGATCAAACCTGAGTCTCACATCTCCTGCATTGGCAGGTGGGTTCTTACTACTAGTACCACCAGGGAAGTCTGCATAAAACAGTGAAATTTTTATATGTCAAAGGTATATGTACATAAAGTGTACATAATAATAAATTGTTGTCATTGTTTAATTGTCAAGTTGTGTCTGACTCTTTTCGACCCCATGGACTACAGCCCACCATGTTCCTACTCCATGGGATTTCCCAAGCAAGAATACTGGAGTTGGTTGCCATTTCTTTCTCCAGGGCATCTTCCTGACCCAGGAATGGAATCTATGTCTCCTGCATAGCAGGTGGATTATTTACTACTGAGCTACCCGGGAAGCCCATGATAAACTGTGGTCCTAAGATAAAATTGATGGTTAAGTCAATTAAATGCTCCTATCAACATATCAGGACCACACTGAAGTCAGCAACAAAAGTGACTGGAGTCCATTGGGTTAGTCCTTTATGACAGAATTGGTGGTGCTA
>NW_011490419.1:21577-22496 GCF_000754665.1 Bison bison bison | reverse complement strand
ACCAAACTGAGCCCCACACTGTTGCAAGCATACCCCAAGTTTTCATGCTTGGTTCGTCTCTACCCGAGGCCTGCCCACTGTCTAGGACTCAGAGGTACAGCTCAGAGACAGGAAGGCATTACAGAGTCCCTTTATTTGGACACCATGGCTCTGCCCTGAGGGCCCTAGGTGATAAGGCTGACAGAAAGGAGAGGCGAGAAGACCCAAGGCAAGAAGTAGGAAGTTTCAGTACCCTCTGCCTACCTTCCAAAGATAGAAATGGGTTGAAATTCTTCTGTGGGGCAAGTCTCTGACTAGAAGTGTCCTTGGCCATCTGATCTCTCTCCTCCAGCCTTCTTCCCCTTGGAACCACTCACTTCACTGGGAACCATTAAACAAGTATAGAAAGACCAAGACAGGCTCAGGAAGACCTCAGCAGGAGTCCTACTGAGGATAAGAACTGTGCAGCATGGTGGTAGTAAATGGGCTTTGTTTGGTGTCTGACAGGCCTGGGTTTCAATCTCGTATTGGCCACTCAACAGCTATATGATTTGGGTAAATCACTTCGCTTCCCTGATCTCAGTTTCCACATCTGCAAAGTGGAGATGATATCTACCTCGTATGAAAAGGACGAAATGTTTGTTTAAAGGATTACATGAAATTGAACATTTATTTTTATTAAAATTTGTTCAATTTTAATAAAAATAAATGTCATCCAGGAAAAAAAAAATAAAGGATTACATGAAACAAATTTAGGAAAATCACCCAGTGAAACACCTGGCCTTCTTTGACAACCACTCTAAAGTAGCCACCCCATCCCTTACTGTCCCTTTCAGTTCAGTTCAGTTGCTCAGTCGTGTCCGACTCTTTTCGACCCCATGAACCACAGCATGCCAGGCCTCCCTGTCCATCACCAACTCCCAGAGTTTACCCAAACTCA
>NW_011490419.1:17951-19653 GCF_000754665.1 Bison bison bison | reverse complement strand
GCCTGGAGAAGGGAATGGCTACCCACTCCAGTATTCTTGCCTGGAGAATTCCGTGGACAGAGGAACCTGGAGGGCTACAGTCCATGGGATCACAATGACTTGGGCATGAGTGAGTAACTAACACTTTCTTTCACTTTTCCACATGCCTTGTCTTGTAACCATGGCTCCAATATCTGCCTCCATCTTTATATGGCCTCTCCCTCATCTATGTGTCTAATCTCCCTCTATCTCTCTCTTATAAGGACAATTGTGATGGCATTTAGGGCCCACCCAGATAATCCAGGATTGATTCCTCATCTCAAGATCTTTAACTTAATTATATCTGTCAAGACCTTGTTGCCAAACAAGATGACATTTAACAGGTTCTGGGGCCTAAGGACAGATCTTTGGGAACCATTATCAGCCAACTAGTCACTGTCTCCCCTATTTCCCACAACTCCTCTACTATTTTGAGAAATGGTGAGCTGAGAAAAATGGGTTTTTAGAAAGAATAGAAGCGGATATGGGAGTAGAGCACAGGAAGAAACAACTTGAAAACATAAAAGGATATTGTAATTGTCAGGCTCTCCTCAGGGTGGAAGAATGAGGCTGAATATTGACCAAGATCTCCTGCTGATTCTTTTTGTGTGTCAAGGACTAGGACCCACTGTGTACAAAGACATGGAGAGGTAATTACTCCAGATAGAGAGTGATGACTGCGCTGTACTTATTTAATTAGGCCAGGGAGGGCATCTGGGTATGGGTGGTTTTCAAGAGCTCTCCAGGTAATTGTAACGAGTAGCAAAAGTGGAAAACCACCTGGACAACAGTGTCTGTATGATGAGAATGTAAAAATAGAGCTGTTAGTGAATATTATCTATAAGAATAGTAACAAGGTTCATAATGTTGACATCCATAATTAACCCTCTTGACCTTCTCAGGGAGATAATAAGGAAAGTGCCAGGAACATTGGCTGCCTCTGTACGGGGAGGGTGGGGAGATGCTCAGTAAGTGTGAGGGACAGAGACAAAGCAGAAAGTGTCTCTGGAGCTACAGATGTGTGAGAACCTCAGCCCCAGCCAGAGTCCACAGGACTAGGGCTGGCAGGACAAAGGGACCCAGCAGAGAGCTGCCAAAGATTGTGGGAAAGAAAGAGGAGGTGGTGTTTATTTAATAAAAGAAGGGAAAGCCCTTGGTCTGGGCCCACTGGTCAGCAACCTTTATTCCCTTCTGGCCCAGCTGGAGGAGGCAGCTCTGCCACAACTGCTGAGGCTGAGGCTGGGGGGTCTTCAGCAACCCTGCTGACCCTCTGAATGAGAAGTTGGCCTTTAGAATGGGCCAAGTGTTTTTGGTAGCAAAGTATTAAATGTAAGTTTGAGGTTTAAGCTAACTGGTATGAGGCTTTATAATGATGGACTAAATCTTTTTGATGTTGGTGCTTCCAAAAAGGAATACTTCCTTTTTTCATGGGGGTCTTTTTAAAAACATTAAAAAATTTTTATATTGGAATATAGTGAATTAACACTCCATGGGGTTTTATCCAGGTCTTTTCTGTCCACTATTTCCTTAATCCTCTAGCTCCCTGAGGAAATAAGCCAGGCAGTCATTATTGCTAGTTTTTCCTCGTTTAAAAAATTGTGGGAAAATACACATCACAAGGGGCTTCCCTGGTGGCTCAGACAGTAAAGAGTCTGCCTGCAATGCAGGAGACCCAGATTTGACC
>NW_011490419.1:17697-17851 GCF_000754665.1 Bison bison bison | reverse complement strand
GGGCTAGACAGCCTCCAAAGAAACAGTTGCCCTGCTCTCCCTCTTCACCCTTCCACCTCCAACAGCACTTAGTACCCTGCGAGCTGGCGATTCACACTCCCTGGAAGCTTGGAACAGGCCCACATAGCAAAGAGGCTCATGGGGAATGAGTCTC
>NW_011490419.1:16285-17597 GCF_000754665.1 Bison bison bison | reverse complement strand
GGCATGGCCACCTACTCCAGCATTCTTGCCTGGAGAGTCCCCATGGACAGAGGAGCTTGGAGGACTACAGTCCATGGGGTCGCAAAGAGTCGGACATGACTGAGCGACTAAGCACAGCACATAAATATCAGGAAGAATACTCTATTTACTGCATTTTATGTCTGACTCTCAGCCTTCTCCTCCCACAGTGATGGGATGGAGTAAGAACTATATGTCAACGTGGATTCAGACTCTTTGTTTTGAGTCATTTAATTTAGACATATTATTTTAACATGGACTTCTTTAGTGGCTCAAATGGTAAAGCATCTGCCTACAATGCAGGAGACCTGGATTCGATCCCTGGGTCAGGAAGATCTCCTGGAGAAGGAAATGGCGACCCACTCCAGTACTTTTGCTCGGAAAATCCCATGAACGGAGGAGCCTGGTAGGTTACAGTCCACAAGGTCATAAAGAGTCGGACATGACTGAGTGACTTCACTTCATTTTTTAAGTGCTTTTACTTTGGCAGCTGGCATGCAACTTTTAAAAACTGTGGCAAAATACACATAAAGTTTACTCTCTTAATTATTTCTGGGTACAGTTCAGTGGCATTAAGTATATTCGAAGTTTTGTACAACATCACTACTATCTCCGGAGCTCTTTTCATCTTTCTCAACTGAAATTGTTCTCATGAAACACTAACTCCCAGTCCCCTCTCTCTCTAGCCCCTGGCAACTACCATTCTACTTTCTATTTCTATGCATTTGACTACTCTATGTACCTCATGTAAGTGGAGCCATATAGTATTTGTCCTTTCTTGACTCATTTATTCCACTTAACATAATATTTTCAAGGTTCATTCATGTTATAAGATGTGGCAGGACTTCCTTTTTAAGGCTGAATAATATTCCATTGTATGGATATATCATATTTTATTTATCCATTCATCCGTCAATGGACATTTTGGTCTTTTCCATCTTTTGGCTATTGTGAATAATGTTGCTATGAACAAGGATTATTATTATTTTGCAGGAAAAGAAAGCGAGGTTCAGAAATGATGATATAGCAAATAAGTGATAGGACCAAGATGCAAATGCTGACTTGGCCCAAATCCGTACCCATGGTCTGGTCTAGTGAAAGTGAAAGTCGCTCAGTTGTGTCTGACTCTGTGTCCCCATGGTCTGTATGGTCCATGGAATTCTCCAGGCCAGAATACTGGAGTAGGTAGCTGTTTCCTTCTCCAGGGGATCTTCCCAACCCAGGGATCAAACCTGGATCTCCCACATTGCAGGCAGATTCTTTACTAGCTGAGCCATCAGGGAAGCCCTAGTGT
>NW_011490419.1:13690-15858 GCF_000754665.1 Bison bison bison | reverse complement strand
TTCTTACCAAAAGGAAGATGTTGAGGTCTCTCCTTTCCTAGTCTGTGTCCTGCCTCCCAGGGCACCCTGACACCCTGGTCTCCTATAGGGCACATTTATTCTTGAACAAACATCACCACTAAGCCCCCAGAAGAGCTGGAGGAAGAGACTGGAAAGTTCCTGCCTGGAGTTTTCTGTCTTGGTTAGGTCTGAGAAACAAGTCTCTTACAAGCTGTATGGCCTTCACTTCTTTCATCCTCCAGCTGCTATCGACATTTAGAAAGGAAATACCTCATCAAAGCTTTGCATGACACTTCTGAAAACGCCTCTGCATCTAAGCATGTGGGAAAATCCCTGAAGGTAACCCTGTCTTTCTTGCCTGCTTCTAAGGAAAGCCAGCCCCTCCAATAAGCACAAAAGATAGAGGAATCAAAATTCCCTAAGGACGGGCATTAAACCTTCAAGTGGTATTGCAGCCACAAGGCGCACTCCGTTTTGTGTTTCAGCTATGCTGTAACCCAGGCAGTCATCTCACCAGGAGTGTGGGAAGGAACAGAAGAAGCAAACCGCACAATCCAGGGAATCCAAGTGTCACAGCTGGTGTGGGAGAGAAGCAGGCTATAGCTTGGGCAGACAGTGGTTATGGTAGACTCTGTTGGTTTCTGTTTGACAGCCACGTCCCTCCCCTTCTTTCCTACAGGGGAGCCTTTCTCCCACAAAAGAGGTTGGAAATGCCAGGTACTCAGTTTCCCAGTCTCCTTTACAGGTAGGAATGGTCATGTATGATGACTAATTTCTGAACCATGGTACATAAGGGGAAATCAGCTAGAAGGTTTTAGTAAAAGGGTTCCCTGTCTTAAAGAGAGAAATTGGTGAGGTCTGTTTCTCCTGTAGCTTCTTGTCTTTTGATATGGTTGTGTGAAGCAGCCATCTTACAGTTATGACAAAGCCAAGGACAAATGTCAACATGCTTAGCAAATTGGAAGGATAGAAAAAGTCTGGGGTCCTTGATGAAGTCTTTATGCTCCTGAATAATCCCCAAGACTACTCTGGGTTTATGAAGTGAGATGAAAAAGTCCCTATCTTGTTTTACTTGCAGCCAAAAACTTCCTCACTTGCACAGTATCTCAGAGTAGACCATGGGAAAGCAGAGGTCAGTTTGTATCAAGTGAGGCAAAGGGCATGAGGCTGGGGCCAGAGTCCATGTTGCCCAAGTTTGTGCCTGAAGTGAAGAAGGCTCAGGCTCCACCTCTTGTAGCCACTTAAGAGGTAGCCTAGGAAAGAGAGCTACTGATAGGACCTAGGTCTGTGAGCGCAGGCAAGACTAGGCTATCCGGTGATAACAGCAAAAATATCCAAACCTCAGAGGGTTAACCAAACAGAACTTTATTTCCCACTCACATTAGACATGCAACACATGTTGACCACGGCTTGGCTCACCATAGCCACTCAAGGACCCAGGCTGATGGTGGTCCCATCTCAGCCCGTGCTCTCATGGTTACTGCAGTCATGGGATGAGAACGACATGAACTGCAAACTGTCTCCTGAAACTTCATTGGCCAAGGCAAGTCACACAGCCACATCTAATTTCAGTGGGGACAGGATGTGCAGTTCAGCCATGAGCCTGAAGGAGGACCCATTTGTAGACCTAGCTGCCTTTAACACTCGTCTCTAGTCAAGGCTTGGTTTTTAGATGGATTGGAGGGCAAGGGGAAGATATTGATTTCTCAGGGTCCACGTGGCTAGGGCCAGAGGTGGGCCATCTGTTCTACCCACCCTCTAACATCCAAGTATAGAAGCGAACATGATACCAGTCTTGCCCAGTGCTATCTTAGAGCCCCTCGGGATGGAAACAGTTAAACTGGAAACAATGTCAAGACATTCAAAAAGCATTGTTTTCCTCTGTCAGGCTGTATTTATTCCCTATTGCTGCTGTAACAAATTATTATTAACTTAGTGGCTTAAAATAACACAAATTTATTCTCTTACAGTTCTGGATGAACTGTAAGAAATGGGTCTCACTGGACTAAAATCAAGGTATCCGCAGGATTGCATTCTTTCTGGAAGCTCTAGGGAAGAATTGGTTTCCTTGCCTTTGCCAGCTTCTAGACACTGGCTGCATTTCTTGGCTCACAATCTTTTCCTCATCTTCAAAGCTGGCAGCGTCAGGCTGAGTCCCCAAGCTACAA
>NW_011490419.1:9278-13590 GCF_000754665.1 Bison bison bison | reverse complement strand
AGGAGTCTTCATCCTAGGAACAAAAGTGTCAACATGGTCTGGGAGATGCCCCATGAATATGTGGGCTATAGCCCCATTTAAGTGTTTTAAAATTAGATCGGACATTGCCATTTTCACATTATTTTTAAACCATAAGCTCTAAGATTGCTTTACTCTGATATTAGATCAGTTTTAATAAACCTACTCAGCAGTGAATTAGTTCATCCTTTTAGGTGTCATAGGCTGAAGGCTGTGTTCTTCCTTCTTGTATTTTCCTCTTTCTCCCCACAACCCACCAAAATGAAGTTGACTCTGCACTTAACTGTCTCAGGAGAGGTACATAGCCTGGTAGTGGGAGGAGAGAGAGAACTGTGGGTCTCTAGACCCTGCTTCCTAGTAGTGCTCTGAGGAGCTGGGAATTCTCCAGAGTGGAGTGCTCCCCCCTTCACCCAGTTCGTCCAGAAATACCAGGGCTCCCAGCTGTCTGGAAGATTTCCTCAGCTTTCTACAAGAGCAGCAATGGGCAGGGGACAATGAGGACAATTAGTGGCTTGGTAGCAACTTACGTACTATGGATGATTGATGACCAGATGGGGCTCCCTCAGATGTCTGGCACTGTGGAAATTTCCAACATCTAGTCTTGGTCTCAGGGAGGCAGGAACTGCAAGAATGACTCAGGTAGAGTTTCCCAACCCTTTACTGAGATGGGGTGAAGAATCGAAATTAAGTTGATTTAGAAAAACAATAAAGAGAAGTACTATTTCTTGTAAGAAGGAAGCACACTTTTCAATCTGCTGAGGAGCTTGGGCGCAGTGGGAGTGAAAGCAAAAGGGAGCCACGCAATTGCTTGGGAAATCACATGCTTAAAATGAAGGTTTTAGTTTTCTTTATCCACAATCAGAAAATACAATCTCTTCTATGGAGCATTTTATATGAAATAGCATTATAGGAAGACTGAGAGAATGGAAAATGGTTGGGGTACCCTTAATGAATACCACCTACATAAAATTTTCCAGCCTTTTTGGAGAGAAATTGGGTAGTATCCAGAAAACAGATGCATCTTCTTTGAATCAGCAACCCCAGCAAAAAAAGTGCTCAAAAATCTATGTACGAGGATATTTTCAAATAGATTTCCTCCTCTCGAGCCTTCCTTCCGGGGCTCAAGCTGGCACCTTTCAGCTGGCCCACTGTAACAGACTCCTATCTGATTTCCCAGTGCCCAGTTCTGCCTCTCTATGGAAAGGCTGCTCAGAAGACAAACCTAATCATACACTTCCCTGTTTGGAAACTCCATGATGGTCCTCTCCACTACTTTCTGTACACAGACCAATGCTCTAAGCTTGCCACACAAGGCCCCATTAACCTGGCTCGTTAACAGCGACCCCACTTTCCAAGCATGCTGCAAAGTTCATTCACCAAACCGATCAACAGGCCCTTTGTGCCTCTGTGCATGCTGTTCTTATCTGCTCTGCTCTAACTCAGTTGCCTCCTTACCCGTTGAGAAGCTCTTCCTTTCAGAAGCTGGTCTGGAATGCTCTCTGTAGGTGTTTCTCCCTTGGGCTCCCATAGTACCGTGTGCATCAGGAACGTACATTAGCACTTTGGATCGTCATTTTAAAACCATTTCTTTCTCCTCCATGGATGAGTTCTTTGAGTGTACAGGCTAAGCTTGTTATCTCTATATTCCTGCCATTTAGTAAGGTTCTCAATAGTTCTCTCTGAGGATATGGTTTCAAACTTGCGCAGTTCCTCATTCTCCAGAGTCACCTCCCTCTGGTCTCAATCACCTAAGGCTGGAGGGAGGGCTAGAGGTACTGGAGCTAGAGATTTCCCCAATACCAGTGAGATGGTGGGGGGCAATAAAGTCTACTGAGATGGCTCAACAAAAGAACCCAATATCTGTCACTCTGTGTGATCATGGGCAAATCATAGTTTTCCAGACTGTTTCTTCACACTAAAACGGACATAATAATAATGGCTACCTCCAGAGACTGTTGTGAAGGTACTGAGGGATGAAGTCATGTATTAATGACTTCCAAAGGATCACTTTAGCTCAAAGTGGCACAGAAAAAAGGAGATATAAAAAATTATGTCCCTAATTTAGGAACCTGATTCATACAGATGAAACCCTTCTTATTCCATTCCCACTGTTCAAACTAAGCACATGCTTAATTCTGCCTTTACCTGTGGGAATTGTCCTCCTCTCTCCATGCTATCTTTTATTTTGATTTTTTTTTTTTTTGGCTGCACCCTGTGGCATGTGAGATCCTAGTTCCCAATCAGGGATTGAACCTGTGCCCCCTACATTGGGAGTATGGACCAGCAGGGAAGTCCCCATGCTATCTTTTTTATTCTATCTCCAGTGATAGAAAATTATCACATCTCTCCCATGACATGGTCAACTGGATACTGGAGCCACAGATCCGGACTCCAATTTCAACTCTGCCATTTCCTAGCTGCATGAATTGGGGCTGGCTACTTAACCTCTCAGTGCCCCAGTTTCTTGGCCTTCTATTTCCTAAGTATGTGATAAGGAATAAATAAGACCATGTAACTTGTTCCTTTCATTTTCAGTAATCTCCAAGTCTACTTTTATTCAGCCTCCCACACATTCAATCACACCTAGGACGTCTTCTTCATTCAACCAGAGTTTCATTTTCAAGATTTTAAATGTAGAAATCCACTTTTCTGAGTATAGCCTCTGTTTCTTTCAGTTCTCTTTCTTCTGCCAGTCAGTCTGTCTTCAGCTTGGCTTCTGGCCCCTCAAGCCATCCTCATTCTCCCAGGCCACCTTAGTCTGGTCTCAGCCACCCCTCTGCCAAGTCAGAACCCTGTGTCCAGCCATGTCACCATGCTTTCACCACCTCCTTGTGCTTCCACACTCCTTTCTCTGGATGCTTTCTGGGCCTGGATAACTGTCTGCTTACTGTTTTAGTTTACAAATGTCCAAATTTGCAGGAGAGAGTGCTTTACTCCTATGCTGTGGGAGTAGAGGACTCATCACTGAAAAGTCTGTCTGCTTCTCCTTGATCTTCTTTTGCTATGGCTGGGGAAGAATTGTCTCCTTTCATGCCAACAGTCTCCTCTCACGGGTACCCTGGCTCCTACCCCGTATCGTCTCCTCAGGACCTTGCTCCAACAGTGATCCTTTGTATCATTCATTTACCTCTGCGTTTGTTCTTTCTACATTTCCCTCCAGCATATAATATACTCAGATCTCTTCCATTCTGAAACCATCTTCTCGCCCTCCACTCCAGAGACCACCCTACCCTAGTCACTCCCAACATGAAATGTTTTCAGAGACTAGTCTACATGAGCTCCCCACCTGATCATAACCTACTTACTTGTTATCTGCTTCTGCCACTTTATTTTGTTGCCAACCTGATGACCACTAACAATCTCCTAGCTGCCAAACTCAAATGCAAGTTGTCACTCTCTGACAGCCCTTGACACTCTGGCCTAGCTGTCTTTTTGAAGCACTCTCCTTTGTGGATCTTTGCTGCTGCTTTATTATGGTTTTCCCTCTGTCTATTCTCTTTATTACCCATGAGGCACTCCCTAGACACGACTCACTCAGTGAACACCTTTACTCTTATGATTTCAGCAGGGCGTTTGCAGACTTTTTCTCAAAGGTCAGAGAGTAAACATTTTCAATTTTGTGGGCCAAAAGGCAAAATCAAAGCGATTATGTAGGCACTTACATAAACATTTAAAATACAAAAATTGTTTTTAGTTCACAAGCTGTACAAAAGATGGTTGTGGGTGTGATTTGGTCAGTTGGCTATAACTGACCTTTGGTTTCAACCACCATCTCTGAGCAGAAAACTCCCCAATTGATACCTCCAGCTCCCATCCCTCTGGAGGGAACTTCTAGAGTTCCAGACTTGTGTTTCCAATTGCCTACAGAATATCTATACTTTGCTATCCCCCACACACCTCAAGTTCAATGTGTTTTTTAAAAAAATCCATCTCCCCCAAATTGCTTGCTTTTCCTGAATTCACTATTATTGTTAATGGTGTCATGATATCCTCAGTCACCCAGTCCAAAGGCTTTCACACAGAAGGAATCTTCTTATATGAGGAAAGTTTGCCATTTTGTTTTATTCAGGCTACCAACAGATTAGGTAAAACACACCCACATTATTGGGGGGCAGTCTGCTTTATTCAGTTGACTGATTGAAACATTAATTTCATGAAAAAGCACTCTACTAAAATACCCAGATAATAATATCTAGGCACTCTGTGGACCAGTCAAGCTGACACATAAAATTAACCATCACAGATAGTATGGACTTCTTAACAATATTTAGTATTCCAGTTTGTGCACACAGAT
>NW_011490419.1:8393-9098 GCF_000754665.1 Bison bison bison | reverse complement strand
CCTAACTGCTCTGGCTATGACTTTCAGTATGTTGAAAAGTAATGGTGAGAGTGGGCTTCCTTGCCTTGTTCCTTATCTTAGAAGAAGAACTTTCAGTTTTTCACCACAGAGTATGATGTTCATTGTGGACTTTTCTTATATGGCCTTTAGCATGTTGAGGTAATTTCTTTCTACTCCTAGTTCTTCGAGTGTTTTTATCATGAAACAGTGTTGAATTTTTATGTGATTTTTGTCCTTCATTCATGTTAATGTGTTTTATTACATTGATTAATTTTTGTATGTTAAACTATCCTTGCATCCAAGGGATAAATTCCATTTGACCGTGGCACATAGTTCTTCTAATGTGCTGTTGAATTCATTTTGCTAGTATTTTGTTGAGGGTTTTTGCATCTGCATTCATCTGGGAAACAGGCCTGTAGTATTCTTTTCTTTTGGTGCCTATGATATCACAATACTGCTGGCCTCATAAAATGAGTTTGAAATTGTTCTCTCTTCTTCAACCTTTTTGGAAGCATTTGAGAAATATTGCTATTAATTCTTTAAATGTTACGTGGAGTTTTCCAGTGAAGCTATCTTTTCCAGATTGTTTTTTTTTTTTGTGGGGAGGTTTGTGATTACTGATTCTATCTCATTATTGGTCTATCAGGTTTTCTATTTCTCCTTGATTCAGTTCTGGTAGATTGTGTGTTTCTAGGAATTTATCCA
>NW_011490419.1:5405-7513 GCF_000754665.1 Bison bison bison | reverse complement strand
CTTCACAGTCCAACTCTCACATCCATACATGACCACAGGAAAAACCATAGCCTTGACTAGACGGACCTTTGGTACCCCATAACTTTTGGCATGTTGTGTTTTCATTTTTTCTGTCTCAAGGTATTTTCTAATTTCTCCCGTGACTTGTTTTCTGACCCATTGATTAAGAGTGTGTTGTTAAATATTCATGTATCTGTGAATTTTCCCACCTTCCTTGTGTTGCTGTTTTCTGGTTTCATTTACTGTGATTGGAAAAGACACTGTGTGTGATTTCAGTTTTCCTGAAGTTCTTAAGGCTTGTTTTGTGGCTTAACATGTAGTTTCTAATGGAGAATGTTCCATTTATACAGGGGGATGTGTATTTCACTGTTGTCGAGTAGAGTGTTCTGCATATGCTAAGTTCAGTTGGTCCATAGCATTGCCAGGTCTTCTATTTGCTTGTTGATTACTGTCTGGTTGCTTTATCCATTACTGAAAGTGGGATATCGAAGTCTCCTACTATTATTGTGCTGCAATGTATTTCTCCCTTCAATTATGTCAACATTTGCTTCCTATATTTAAGAGCTCTGAGGTTTGGTGCCTAAATTTGTGTAATTGTTGTATCTTGTTGATGAATTGACCCTTTTAGCATTAAATAATGCTTGGTTGCTTGTTACTGTTTTTGATTTATAATCCATTTTATCTGATATTTGTATAGCCACTCCTACTCTCTTTTTGCATGGAAAATCTGTTTCCATTATTTCATTTTCAGCCTGTGTGTGTTCTTAGACCTAAAGCAAATCTCTTGTAGACAGTGTATATGGACCCTGTTTTTTTCTAATCCATTCAGCAAATCTATGTATCTTGGGAAGTTTAATCCATTTACATTTAAAGTAATTATTGATAGGAAGGACTTACTATTGCCATTTTGTTAATTATTTTCCATATGTCTTGTAGCTATTTTGTCCCTCCTTTCATCCCTTATTGCTTTTCCTCCTGTTTCATTGATTTTGCTTTTTGTAGTGATATGTTTTAATTCCCTTCTCATTTCCTTTTGTATATATTCTACAGATATTTTCCATGTGGCTACCTTTGCAGTTATATAAAACATCTTTAAATTATAACACTCTATTTTTAAATGGCTAAAAAAAGCTTCAGTTACATATAAAAACTGAATTCTTTCCCAGATCACTGCATTTTTACAGTATTAAAAACATACATCTTTCTTTATTGTATACCCATTAATATAAGTTTATAATTATTTTTATGTTTTTCTTATTTAATTCTATTCACCAAAACTCTCATTGTGTTTGGTGCATGTATTTGCCTTTACCAGAGAACCTTATGTTTTGACATGGCTTTGTATTGCTGTTTACCATCCTTTTGTTTCAATTTGAAGGACTTCCTTTAGCCTATTTCGTGGAGAAGGTCTAGTGGTGTAGAACTCCATCAGCTTTTGTTCATCTGGGAAAGTCTTCCAGTCTTGTGGAAGTGGGGCCCAGTATCTGAGATGGCTGTGCAAGGGCAAGAGTGGACAGCTGTGTGGGTGAGGGTATCTTCCTTTCATCTCTCTCTGTCTCTGCCTCTCTTCCTTGTTTTCTCTTGCATGATAAAACTTCCTATGTAGAAAGATTAAAAAGCACATATAAATTTACACAAATTTAAAAATAACCTAATTGCCCTAACATACAGTTTTGGTTGGTACAGAACCCACTTTCTAAAGTACCACATACAACAGTTTGACCAAATGTTTCATCACCACATGCCTAAGAGTAACAACTTTTAAACCTGCTATAGCTTTACCATTATGGCTCCAAGTCCAACCCTTCCTATTCAGCCAATTCTAAAACTTTATTCTGTAACTTACAGCTTGCACTTTGAGGTACCAAATTCTAAATCAATTAGAATCTGAATTTAGCTCCAGTAACAGGGACTCCAAAAACAGTAGCTTAAACAAATTAAGTAAAATTTTATTTCTGTTTAAGGAAAAATCTGAAGATGGGCAATCAAGGGCTGAAATAGTACTTCATGATGCTTTCTGAAATTCAGACTCCTTTTGTATTTCTGCTCAATGTTAGAATGGTCATTTAGCCTTCACAAAATGGCTGCCTGATCTTCATCTTTCACAT